>NC_046662.1:81793403-81802793 GCF_010883055.1 Belonocnema kinseyi | reverse complement strand
AAATCGGCTTCGAATTGGTTCCTCAGCCACCGTATTCACCAGACCTGGCCCCCAGCGACTATTACTTGTTCCCTAACCTGAAGAGATGGCTCACCGGTAAACATTTTTACTCAAATGAGGAGCTCATAGCTGAAACTGGGGCGTACTTTGGAGACCTTCCGATCGAGTACTTTTCGGACGGTATCAAAAAGTTAGAAAATCGTTGGACTCGCTGTATCAACCTAAAAGGAGAGTATGTTGAAAAGTAAAACCGACTTTGGCCAAAAAAACGTCTCCATGTTTCATTTTTCAGGAACTTATCAGGCTACCTAGTAGAAGAGACTGAATAAGTCACAGAAGCACGAGAACCTACATGAAAAAACGCATGGACATAAAAGAAGCTAGAGAAGTATGCCAGGACAGGGACGTATGTCCGCACATAGTTAATAAAAAGAGTGTCAGTAGAGTCAATGACGCCTGAAACAAAAGACCTTGGCCACTAATGGACCCAAGTGGGAAACCTTACATAACGACTTTGTGAGGATCTTCACTTGGGTTGATTGCTAGAGAGATGGATCAGCAACCCGGGTCGGAGCAGTGTTTCGAAACGAACTTGTTATTCACATAAATAACACGAGAATTCTGCATCAATCTGAAAATTCTCTATCCCTTCCACACATTACTCCTTTCCCCACTGAGTGAGTCACGCCTACCCCGAAAGGGAAATGACTTAATGGTGTATATAATTGGTAGCGATGTAGCAAATTTAGCTAGCATGTCTGCTTGCTCATTTCCTTTTATGTTTTTGTGGGAAGGGATCCAGGTTGCTGTAATTTTCTTGTCCAATTGTAAGCAATCGTTGTAAGTTTTTTGGATAATTTGGATTCTGTTGTCGTATGAATTTCGTTTGTGAATAGCTTGAAGGCTGCTTAGAGAGTCACTGAATATGTAGTTATTTTGTTTGCACTGTTTTGTAAAAAATTCATTTCAATTAAAAATTTAATTGTTTTTAGTTGAAGTTTAGTGTCTTTTGTTTGAAAATTTGACTATTTGGATAGAAATTCATCTTTGTAGTTTGAAAATCCAACAATTTTGTGAAAAATGTATCTGTTTTTATGAAAATGTAATCATATTGTTTAAATATAATCTTTTTTTCCAATTCAATCTTTTTAGGTTAAAAATTCAAGTATTTACTTCAAATTTCAACTGTTTCGTTAAAAATTCATCTTTTTTGCCTTTGTGTTAAAATATTTGGTTGTAATTATTTTAGTTGTTATTGTTTTATGGAATTCATCTTGATTACAAATTTAATTTTTTCTAGTTGAAGTTTAGTCTCTTTTTTTAAATAATCTATGTTCGTCAAAAACATAACTTTTTCTTCGGAAATTCAACTTTTGGGAATAGAAATTTATCATTTTCATTTGAATGCTAATCTTTTTATAGTCCGAAAAAATCAAGAAAATGTTAAGGATTTTCGAAAATTAATTTTTTCTGCCACCTACTTCAGGATTTACTGTTTTACCATTACTGTTACAACTGATTTTGTTGCATTTGATATTTTTAATTACTATTCCAAATTGTCCTTGTGATTTGCCAAATTTATTAGCAATTCGAGACTAACTAAACGAATTAACTCAACGATTCATTGAAGCGTGAAATATAACATTCACGACTATTACCCTTCCCGTTATTGGTACATACTGTTCAATAAATTTATTTTCGACTCGTTGATCTGTAATTAATGTAGTTAATATAATTGTTTTAATTTATGAACAAGTGTGGATTCTGTACAACTGTAGTTTTTTAATAACTGATAATGAATATTAAGAGAACTCTAGTATTTTGATGATAATATAATGAATAAATTAAGATGTAATTAGGGTGTCTCAAGTTTTTTAATGCGACAGTTTTTAAAGAAGCAACTGTCATAGAATGCATCTCACAGTTAGGCTCTTATCTACAAGTGTCATCTGTACTTTCCATACATCCCGCATTTATATGCGCATCATTAGACCTAAGTCTTTGGCCACTTGTGGCTTTACACGTTCCCACAAGGCATTTCCGCTTCCGGCAAGCACATGTGAAACTCGATGGAGCTTAACACCTGTTTATGGTAAATATATTGGCAATATATTTGTTGTTCCCTCAGGTGCAAGCTACTTCAAAGTAGAATTTTCGAAGCATTATTTTCTAATGAAAAGAAAAATAATATTAAATATTTCCGAAATGATTATGTAATAGGGTGGTTCAAAAATGCTTTGGAAATTATTTTAAATAATTTGAATTTTCTAGTTTCATAAATAAATTCCTTTTCTCATAAATAATATTATGAGGTTTCGCAAACCCCACAAAGTTTAACATTTATTTCCCATGAGAAAAAAGACGGCGAAATCTTGTTTAAAGTCAAGAATATTAATCGAGCTGATCCGCAAAAATTAGGTTCTATGCAAAACTTCTTCAAATTCTTAGAACTATTTGAAATCCTTAGAGATTTTATCAAACCCTTTGTATCTTTTGAAATTCCTTGAAACATCAATAAACCCTTCACAATCTTTGGAAATGCAAAGAATCCCTTGAAATTAAGTTTAATTCAATTTCTTTTCTAAAATTCTCTAAAAATTCCTTGAAATCCTTGGACACCCGAAAAAATTCTTTTATATATCCTAAAATCTTTTAATCTTTTGAAATCCTTTTGGATCCCTACAAATTCCTTTAAAAATTGTGCTTGAAAACTTTTAAAATCCATAAAAATATAATTAGAAATCATTTGAAAGCTCTGGAATATTTAAATTCAGGTAATATTAATAATTAAAGTTGTCTAAACAACGTTTAAAACTCTTAGAAATCATTCAAATGCCTGTTATTCTTGGAAAATTAATAAAATTCTTTAAATCTTTTGAAATTACTTGAAGCCGCTGGAAATTCTACAAATCTCTTTATAATCCCAAGAAAGATTTCGCTTTAAAGTCAGGCAAATCTATTTGAATAATATCAATGATTAAAAATTCCTTTCATATAAATAAAATTTAACATATTCATTAAAGTTCTCTAAAAGACCGTGATGAAAATTCTTAAAATATTGGAATATTATTAAAATCCTTTTAATGTTATGAAGTAATTGAAATATTTTAAAGTCATTTGAATCTTAATAAATCCCATGTAATATTATTTTATTTTATTTATTTTCCAATATTATCTAGATGTACCTTAAAACAGACTTAAAAACTGTTGAAAATCCTAAAAATTGCTTTAAATTTCTTAATAGTATATAAATCCCTTGAAATTATTTGGAATCTCTTAAATTAGCTTTAAATCTTTTAAAATTCCATGAATTTCATAAATGATTGGAAATGCTTCATTAAATAGCTGAAATATTGAGAAGTTGTTGGAAAAATCTTTGAAATCGTCGAAAATCCTAAAAAATTCTTCGAAATATATTGCTTGAAATTTTTTGAGTCTTTTGAAGTTCTTTTCTACGTCATTATCTCCATTTAAGTAAATAAATTATTAATTTTTTTGTAGTTTTCCTATTTTTTGCATAAATTCTTTCAATATTTAAACATAATTTATGTTTGTACATGTCAGTGTTTGGTATAAGTTATACATTTCTTGAGTAATTACTTACACAGTTACATTACTTAGCGAAAAAGGTTAACTAGTTACCTTTATGTTATCTTTGCTTATGTTACGTTTATGTTAGCAACAATGTATATTCAGAATAGAATTTAAATTAAGTAATAGACATATCACTTGGAATATCCTGCATTATCACATTTTTAACGGATTTTGTTTGTGCACATAGTTCGTCAAGATAGCCAGAATTAGTTGTTGCATTGACTTCATTTTCATCAGTCATTAAAAATTATTTTTCATTTTGAGTTTTGAATTAAAATCACATTAATTCTATTCATTACTTTCACGGTACAATGGTAATCATAACTTTCGAATGATGAAATACTTGAAAATATATTATTTGCATGACTGTAGATGTACGATTTCATTCTGAAGTTCGAGTAAAAATTTTAAGTATCAGGGCCTAAAATTTCCAATGCGGACAAAACAGCTTTAGTACGATTTAATTTAAAACGCTTAAAATTTCTAACATTTCAATTAAAAATATTGCATTTTCCAAGAAAAAAATAGATAACTTTAAACAGAACAGTTGATTTTTCAATCAAAAAGATGAATTTCTAATTAAGAATGATTTTTCAGTCTTATTTTTCAACCAAACAGTTGTATTTTTTACCAAAAAACACACACACTTTTTATTACAAGAAATGAATTTTTAATCCAGAAAGGAACACCTTTGAACAAAATAGTTGAACTATCAAGTCGAAAGGGTGAATTTTCAACAAAAAAGTTATATTTCAACCAAATAGTCGGACTTTCTACCAAAATATTAAAGTTATTAAAAAATACCTTCAACCAATAAAATGAATTTTTAACATAGTAGTTCAACTTTTAACTAAATACTTATATTTTAAACTAAAAAAGATGAATTTTTAAAACAACAGCTGTAAGCTCTACAAAATTTTTTGCTTCAAAATAGTTGAATTTTCAAACCACAAACAACATTTTTTAACAAATTAGTTGAATTTTCGAACCGCAAGTATTAGTTTTCAATAAAAATTTTCGTTATTTTTCAATTAAGTATTTGAAATTTCTACGAAAATAATTGAATTTTTAACACAATACATGAATTTATATCCAAAATAGATGAATTCTGAACGAAAAATATAATATTTGAAGAATTTGATTTTAAGTCAAACGTAGTTGAATTGAACCAAAAAAGACGAATTTTTAACGAAATAGCTGAATCCTCAGCCAAATCATCATCTTAAGTTTCGACTTAATTCGTTTTTTTTATAAACAAAAGTGGTCAATTTTGAAATTAAAAAGCCAAATTTTAAATTAAGAAAGAAAATAAATTTTCAACCAAAATGGACAAATTCTCCGTCGAAATTATAATAGTTGATATTGTTTTCACTAAAAAAGGTTTGAATTTGAAATCAATCACAGTTGAATTCGACCAAAAGAAGAATATTTTACTCATAACTAACACTGAAAACTCACAAAAAGTATAAAGTAACCAAAATTAAAGTTCCAAGTTTCTGAAAATTTCGTAACTAAGTTACGTTTCAAGTTACTGTTTAAAATAGTAACTAAGTCACCTTAAAATCACAAATAATGTGACTTTTCAGCAACTTAGTCCCTTGTAACAAGTTACTACCGAACTTTGGTACATACAATTATTATAGCCATAAATTAAATTTCCTCTTACATTTTTTAGTAAACAGTTTTCGAATTCTGTAAAAACTATTAAATTCAACATATTTAGAACAAAAATATGTAAAACAAAAAATCTAAAAAGTAAGCCTGAGTAAAAATCAATATATTCTGTTAAAAGTCGAACTTCCTAGGACTCAAAAACTTTGGCATTTCACAGAGCATGACGCTAACCGCATTCTTATAATTCTGTTAATTAGCTCTTTTACTATTATATTTACATAAACAACTTTCTATTCATTATCTGTATTTGCTCTACGTTTCGCTAACTTGATGAGTGTTTCAACAGTTCTGATGAATGCTTTTAAGTTTCTGAAATTCAAATAGTGAGGTGCATGAATATAATTAAAATCTACTTTTCTTAATGTTTACTTTACCTTATTTTGAACAAATAACTATACAGGATGATTTCTACTTTCCTAATTACAATTTTCTATATAATTTTCATCATCTGAATGTCAAATAAATTGTATTTTTACGAATGAACATTTTGCATCATTTGACAGTTTTCCGAAATTCATTTTTGCATTATATTTATTCATATTACCATTCACAGGGATCAGAGCGGTTCAATATTTTAATTTTAGGTAAGAAAGGGGATTTTTTCTAAAAAGTAAAGATTCAAAAGGGGAACGAAATTGCCCTTTGAAAGTAATAAACACACAAGATAAAATTTTAAAAAGTTCAAAGAGCTTGGAAGTAGAAAAACAACATAATTGCATAGTAATTTAATAATTATGTAATTTTAGATGTTAATTTTGTGAGTCTGATAGTCCAAATCAATATACTTAAAATATTGATTAATCTTAAGATTGTGAAAAAATTGCTTTCTAGCTCCGTTGGGATATGAGCCCAGGTCCTTCAGATTGCCATTCTGATGCTCTACTATTTGAGCTACCTTAAGATTGATCAATATTTTAATTATACTGATTTCTACAAATAGACTGGCAAAATTAACACCTAAAATTATTTATCAATTTCCCTGGTCAAAAACCCTAAATCAATAATTAAATTTACCATTTAAAAATATAATTTCTCTTTATTTGTGTTCTTTTTGATTAAATTAGTTTCTAATCTATTTCAATCAGATAAATTCTATGAGATACTAAAAATATATTTCAATGTCAGTTAAACAAAGATCACGGTATGAAAAAAAAGTAAATTAGTATTCACGAAAGTAATAAAATTGTGAAGATAACACTTATAAAATACGCAGTTTGCTGATCGACATATAAAATTAAGCTACATGTGGGTGTCTATATAAAAAAGGCCCTTATAACCGTTTCGAACAGATATTCAAAATTAATATTTTCAGGTTTAAGTGGTGTATGATGCTGGGACCTATGGTGTATTATTTGAGACTATTATGTCCAGATAGTAATCGGAAATAGGCATATTTCATGTTCGAAAAAATATAATATGTGTGCCTATGGAAATCACAAAGTTTAGGTGCCTTTCTTTAAACGATTTTTTTCGAAGTTCCAACTTCAAAATTTCCCCAGTGACGTAGTAGAAAAACAACTATTTCATTATTCATTAATTTTTTTGGTGACAAATTCATCATTTCTAATTAAAAATTCACCTTTATGTGAAAAAAAGTTTTCACTTCAAACTTGATCAACTTGTAGAAAATGCAACTATTTGGTTGAAAATTTGAAAATTAATTTAAAGATTAGTACAAAATTCCTATTTTTGGCTTGAAAATTTCAGCAATTTGTTTCGAATTTCATTTTTTTTTTAAATTTGCATTTTTAATTAAAAAGTTAACGTTTTCAGGTTGAAAATTGAACTATTTTAAAGAATTCAACTATTGGTGATTTAAAATCAAAACCTTTTTTGTTGAAATATAAACTATTACATGTTTTATTGAGAATTCATTTTTTTAAATAAAAACTTAACTTCTTTGTTTAAAATTCAAACCGTTTTATATTGAACTATCGACTATTACATGCTTCGTTCGGAATTCGTAATTCTTCTTAAAAAATTGTGTTATTTTAAAAGATAATAATTTTTTGGAAAATCCAACAATTTTATTAAAAACTCATTCGTTTTGGTTATAAATCAACTTCTTAAACAAAAATGCATCTATATAGGTTGAAAATTCAACTATTTTGGTTTGAAGAGTCAACAATTTTGTTTAAATTATTTTTTTCTACTGCAAAATCCTTCTTGTTAGAAGATTCATCTTTTTGATATAATATTCAGCAATTTTTATTAAAATTCAAATTTTAACAGGAAAATGAAGGTTTTGTGAAAAATTAAAATGGATTGAAGAAAATTCGTCTTTTTGATTGAATTCGGCGTCTTCTTTTCTGCCTTAAATTTCTGTTCATGATATTCTCAAAAAATGAATCGAAACCTTATAAAAACAGGATTAAAAGGAAAAAATGGGGCCAACATTCTCGATTTTAGGTATTTTAAGAGGATTTTTGAAAATTAAAAGGAAGCCTAACATAAAATCGTCCACACTTATCGTTTTTAGCCATTCCACATCAATTTCATTCTGTATAAAGGCACAAAATTCTAACTCAGCAAATAGGAATTTTTTATTTGATTGTTGTGACATTATATTTAGATAAGATATTGTTACATAACGATTCTGGGAAGCGGGGATTATGCCAAATGACAATTCGAAACAAAATTGATAAGGAATTGTCAAAAGCTAATTTAGAAAAATATAAACTAGGAAAAACATATTATGGGGCAGAATGAACGTTGAGAAAAGTAGAATTTAGTCCATATGCATGCGCCTCTCAAAGTGTTATTTGAATGCTGTCAGAAAAAAATACGAAGATTTAAAGTCGCCATTCGTTTAAGAACAAAAAAATGGAATTTGGAGTTACAGAAAAATTAAAAAATCTTAAATACGATTAAATTGTTGATTGAATGCTAGTTAAATCCGAAAAATCTTTTTAAAATGCACGTGCACCGGATGCGTTCAAATTACAGGGAGAGGGTCTCGACAGAGGGCGATAATTCCAACCTCGATAATCAATTGAACCTTTAAGAGCCCCACGTACTTTCTCTTCCATTTTAACTTTTTAATCGTATAATTTTAGCGGCATCGTTCGAATCAAATGGCCCTTTAAGGAAATGTAGTGGTTATAAAAAAGAACAGTACTCTCCCAGTGTTTACGAGATTCGGATCTGAAAACATGAAAGCGATTTCTGCTGCCATATACGGGGTACACCAACTTAATAATCCACATATTCTGGAAATTTATACAAGTTCCTGCATCACACTATAATAAACATAATTTTTGCAAATTAAAATTATAAAATTAAAATAAATTTAAATAGCATGAAACTTCATCTCTTTTAGGCCATATAAGGCAACTGCATTCACTGCACCTGTCCCACTGGCCACTGGGACACTTCCCATATTTTTTCAATTTTTATATCGGCATAAAAGTACGTCCGTCGTCTAGACTTCGAAGGTGCTAAGGATTTATGATTCAAAGACACGAGACTCGTTAAGCAGCCTTATAGTTAGCTATAATGAATATTCTCCTGGACTGCGTAACAGACGCCCACTTATAGAAGTGCCATAATTCAACTGCTAGGCTCTCCGCAGAAAACCTAATAAATATTTATCACTCATAATAACGTCTGAATCTGGCAGGACTTTATATCAATATTGATTCATATTTTCATCTGCGACACGCGATAACTGCATTAAGTTCGATTTTTCGCTTTGCTTCGAGATCGAACTCTATCGAGCAAAACCTACGTCTTGATCCTTCTGTTGAGTTTGTCTGATAAAAGTCTCTGAAACGATTCATGATTAGTACTTTTCCTTTACCTTACACCAGATGTGTGTCCTTTCTCGTTTGATTTATTTCTTCGGGCATATCATTCTCACTTTATCGATTGCTTACTTCTTAGCTTCGTTAATTATGCTATGTTAATTACTCGCAGCCATCCTTGCATTATGCGTTTCTGCATTGAATATAAATTGACATATTATCGAGAAAGTTGAGCTGCGAGTAATTCCTCTTCTTAGATCCGGTACGATCATTTTAATTGAGTCTCTCATCTTTCTGTATCTTAATATAAGTACAATTTTTCCAAGAAATAGAGACCTTTCATAACCTGCGTTACTAATTTGAAGGGGGTGGGGGGCTC
>NC_046662.1:81790280-81793303 GCF_010883055.1 Belonocnema kinseyi | reverse complement strand
CAAAAACTACAGTTGGTAAAAAAGCGTTCTGCGTCAGTGGAAGTATCGTTACGATCGTTTAGATAACGTTTAGAATCTTTTTCCTCTCTTTTTAAGAAACTACCCAAAACTATTCCAACTACTTTTGATTAAAAGTTCACTTTCTTTGGTTTTAAAAGCGTTTTGTTATATTTTTGCTTAAAATTTTGACTAATTAATTGAAAAATCAATAATTTTGTTATACATTCATTCTTTTGAGTTTGAAAATTCAACTGTTCCTTATAATATTCGTATTTCCGGCTGAACAAATTCAAGTCCTTATTCAGATTTGTTTTCATTTTTATCTGAAACATTTTTCTTAGTTGAATTTTCAAGTATTTGGGCAAAAAGCTATTTCTTGGCTACTATTCAACTGTTTAATTTTAATTTTAATAAAAATATCTTTGGTTAAAATGTTAACTATTACATTTATCGTTGAGACTAGATCTTTTTTGGTTATAAATTGCAAAATTTAAAACTTTTTAAATTAATTGCTTCATATCCCTTGCAAATTTGTTTAATGTCTGGTTAAATTCGTCTGCTTTTTATTTATTTACTTACCACAGTTAATATTTTCCCCTTTTCTGAAAAATAAATCTTTTTGGTCGAAAACTGGACTATTTTGTTACAAATTTTTATATTCTTTGATTGAACTCACATTTTTTTGTTTAAAATAAAATCCTTCTTGCTTTAAATGTGAAATATTACATTTTTTGTTGAGAATTTTGGTTAAATTTTTGGTTAAAAAAGCAAGTGCAAATCTTTTGTTCAAAATTTGTATTTTTGATTGAAAATTAATCTTCTTGATGAAAAATTAATCTTTTTGATTGAGAAATCAACTTTTTCGTTGGAAAATTATCTGTTCGAGTATAAAAGTAAACTAGTTTCCTGAACATTCGGCTTTTCACCTTGAATGAAAAACAAACAAATTCTTTTTTTTATTTAAATTAATCTTTTTGGTAGAAAAATCTTCTTTATACATCAAAAATTAAGGTTTTTGTTTTAAAATTCAGCCATTTTATTGCAAATTTAGCCATGCTGTTGCAAGTTCCACTTTTTTGTTGAAGACGTCATATACAGTTCTGTTCTGTTTGAAGTTCGTCCTTATGGATTGAAAATTTATCTACTAAAGAGTCATATTTGAATAGTTGAAAATTCAACTACTTTGTGAAAAAAATGCAACTGTGCTTTTGAATTGAAAATTCACGTTTTGTAGTAGAAAAAATAGTTTTATTGTTAAAAATGCATCTAAAAATGCTTCTAAAAATTCGTCTCTTTTGTTTGAATTTCAAACTATTTGGTTGTTAATGTAAATGCTTAATAAATGTTTGTTTCTTGAAAATTTCATTTTTTTCGCTTGAAAATGCACCTTTTTGGTAGAAAATTATTTCTTTTTGAGTCGAAAATTCAACTATTTTGTTGAAAATACCAAATATTAGACTAGAAATCTTAGGAATTAATTGGGTTTTACATTTATTCCACTATGGTATCATCGTCCATTTCATTTTCAAAAACTTATTACTCGATTATTTTGGTCCGTGAAGTCTGATATTATAATATTTACATTATTTTTTACTCAGTACCGAAGCTTATAGTTCATCACACAGTATAATAGAATTATCAGCAATAATAGTCACCATTGAAACGCGAAAAACCGCAGAATAAACTTTAAATTTGAATAAGCAGAGATTTTACTAACTTATACAGGGCACTTAGTTTTAATTGATGAATCAGTTATTTTCAGAAGTTTACTCATCTTAACCGTAAAAATACCGTAACTGAAGGTAATCAGTTATACCGCAACTGTAGTGAATCAATTATATTATTATTACACCATTAAGCCATTTCCCTTTCGGGTAGGCGTGACTCACTCGGCAGGGGAAAGGAGTAGTGTGTGGAAGGGATAGAGATTTTTCAGATTGATCCAGAATTCTCGTGCTATTTAAGTAAATAACACGTTCGTTCCGCAACACTGCTCCGACCCAGGCTGCTGATCAATCTCTCTAGCAATCACCCCAAGCGAAGAACCTCACGAAGTCGTTATGTAAGGTTCCCCACTTGGGTCCATTAATAGCCAATGTCTTTGTTTCAGGCGTCATTCACTCTACTGACACTCTTTTTATTAACTATTTGCCGCCATACTTTCCTGTCCTGGCATACTTCTCTAGCTTCTTTTTTGTCCATGCATTTTTTTATGCAGGCTCTCGTGTTTCTGTGACTTCTTATGTCTCTTCTATGTAGGGTCTCATTCACACATTCTAACCATTCTTTCCGCGGTCTACCTCTGGGCACGTTGCCATTTACTTTACCTTAATACACTTGTTTCGTTAGTCGTTCATTTGGCATTCTCTCAACATGTCCGAACCATCTTAACCGATTTCTTTCCCATGTGTCTACTAGCGTCTCTTCTGCAACACATTCTTTTAGAATTATCTCGTTACTTACTTTGTCTATCAGGGATTTTCCGCTTATTATGCGCATGAATCTCATGTCAATTGCGTTAATTATACTCTTATCTTTTTCTTGATAAGTCCATATCTCGCTACCGTATAGCACAGTTGGTACAAATATAGAATTATGTATTGCCATTTTAGCTTTATTTGATATATTTTTACTTCTGATAAGGGGACCTGCTCTACCAATAACCTTCTTACATTCATTTATTCGTCTATCTAATTCCTCATCTATCTTCCCGTCCCTAGTAAATAAGCTACCAAGGTATACGAACTTATCAACTTGTTCAATTCTCTCATCATTTAATAAAATATTGCATAGCGTTTTCTCACTCTTTCCTTCGAACACCATAGTTTTTGTTTTATTTGCGTTAATTTTGAGGCCCATGCTCTTCATGCTTGCATCTAGTTTATTCAACATTATATGTAGGTCTTCGATAGACACTGCCATAACAACCTTATCATCTGCGAACGCTGACCCTCGTACCCTTACTGTTTCGAGATCCACACCCTCTTCGTCGAAGAGAGCCATTCTTAAACACTTGTCCATAA
>NC_046662.1:81740637-81790180 GCF_010883055.1 Belonocnema kinseyi | reverse complement strand
CTAGGTCAACAAATGCACAGAAAACTTTTTTTCCTACTCTCAAACTTTTTTCTGTTATTTGCCTTAAGCTAAATATTTGATCCGTACATGATCTTCCTGGCACTTAGAATAAATTGCTAGAGGAACAATTTCTAATTAGGATTTTACTCATACTCCAATATTATTTTTAATATTTAAGTATAAACAAAAGTTTAATTTAAATTTTTTTTAGAATATATATACTTAGCGTATAACAATACAAAGGTGTAAAGGTTGTCAACTACTAATAGTAATTTTTAAATTAATTTCCCCCATGTGTTGATAAAAGGATGTATATCCATGTTTGTATAAAATGTCATGAGAACTAAGTTTACTTTCGAAATTATAAATTTGTTTGAAGCAACTACTATTATGCATATAACAAGCAATATTTTTTTATTAATCTTGCTAAGGTTTAGTGCAGAAAAAAATGTGGAACACGTGTATTCTAACTAACAGTTTATTTTCATTAAATTGCAAAAACTAACTTATATTTCATAAAAAAATTTTAATAAATACAAGTCAAATAATTCTTATCCAGCTTATGCTAATTATTCATTTGAATTACTAGAATTGTTTTTAATGCGCAGTTTGAATTCGGCGCCAACTCCGCGACTCTAAGGCAAGCGCAGTAAATCAAGGCGCCCAAATTGGTAGCAGACGATGAAAATGCGTTAAACTTGTGAATTAATCATTGAATAAGTTTTACACATCGAGTTTTTATCTAGGTTATCAACCATTAAAATTTTCCATAAGCCAACAGAGTAACTAGAAATTAATCTTATATAGAACATTAACTCCACAATTAATTCAAAACAGGCCTCCGCCAAAAGTTACCTTTAGATCATTTTAAAAAATATGCCATTTTTGTTTTTCAGAGTACCTTAAGTTTAAAGCGTAATTTTAGTATATTTTAACCAGATTATTAAATTATCTTGATGAACTTTTTGAATTGGACACAAAATGGAAAATGTTCTAGATTAATTAATGGAAGTGGTGAAAAAAATTCACATTTATAAGTACTACGTAAATATATTTGGAACATAACCTCTTCTAATTAACTGCTTTCTTCAATACAAGTATAACTGATCAATCAATTAGTAATTTTTGTTTTACTAATCCAATCAATACAATTCTACTAATTGTCAGTGACTCAATTCTTAGTAAAATTTGACTGACAATCAGTTATATTTTATTATTTCAAATTGAGAGAGAACGTGAAATCTGTATTTATCCAACTCCTACGTTATTTTCGGAAGCGGGGGGGGGGGGGGGGGGGGGGGGGGCGTCATCATGATACACAACGGGGGGATGAAAAATGGTCTAAAATTTTCTTTTCTCTTTATGATACTGAGATGAGAAAAATATTCTTATCTTTAAGAAATTGTGAGCTACCTTATCACTTGTTCAAGCCCTAAATCATTTTATCGTGGAAGGGAGGAGAAAAAAATATTTGTGGGAAGATGGAGAGTTGAAATTGGTTTTGGGTCGCAGGTGCTCGCATAGTGCACAGGTCAGAGTTAGATTAACCCCGATCAGGTTACCCTTGGCGTGGGAGTGCTGGAAGGCCTACGTAATAATAGGCTACTAGGCGAAGATACAGGGGGGATTTTCTGTATCGTGTTATGGAGCCCTATTGAACTGCAGGCAGGTATTTCCCATTCGTTATAAACGGTTTCGTTTCAGCAACTCGCTGATTTATCTCACCATTTCTGCTCTCATCTCTCAAATTGTTTGGGAAGTGGGGAATTTCAAACTTAAATAGAAATTTAATACTAATAAGTAACAATTTCCTGACGTGGAAATTGATGGATTGTTGCATTGAAAGCCAGGGCTGCTGCAGGTCAGGAAATTATAGAAAGTCAGAGGACGTCAGGGAATTTGAAACTTGTTGAGAAAAATCAGGGAATTTCTGGGAAATCCTTAAACAGTGAATTGAGAAGTATTTTTCGATAATTTTTCGACCATTTTCAACCACCCTCTCCCACACGTAAAATACCGTTAGATTTGTTTAGAGTTTTAGACCCGCACTCCCCTTCTAACAAAAAGATCTTACCAAGATTTTATAGACTTGTCAAACATACATATAAATTTTGTTAAATAAATAACACCAACTTTATCATGTTTCGTTAAGAATTCATGTTTTTGGTGTAAAATTGAACTACTTAATTAAAAGTGGAATTCATTCATTAAACAAAATTTACTAAGTATTTTGTTCGGTTTTGTGTTGGTATAAATTTAACCTCATTGGCTGCAAACTCCTTTGTTTCGAATAATTACATTTATGTTCTTAAATCCATATTTTTTGCTATTAATTCAACTATTTGGTCGAAAACTCATATATTTTTCTACATAAACTTTCCCATTAGGAATTTATGTTATGTTTGGAAATTTAGTCCTTTGTTTAAAAGTTTAACTATCATATTGGAAATTCATCCTGTTTGGTTAGAAATTTATTGTTTCACCTGAAAAATCAAATATTATATTTTTATTTGAAAATTTATCTCTTTTTGTTTGAAATTCATGCATTTTGCTTAGAAATTGGCTTTTTTGGCAGAAAAATAATTCTTTTGATTCGAAATTCCACTATTTTACTGAAAATTCGTTTTTTTTGTTTTGTTTGAAAATTAATTTTTTACGAAGTATCTACGCGCACTGAAAAATTCCAGCAGTAAGTACTGAGATGTCTGTAAAAATAACCATTTCCAGCTCTCGCTATTTTTACCGCAAAAATTAGGCTACTCGTACCGCAATTGCGGTGCACGAAGCCATAGCCTTTTCCTTAAGTTAAATTTATTTATTCCATTTTTTATTAAAAATTTGTCCTTTTCACCTAAAAATTTATTCATTTGCTTAAAAACTCGTCTCTTTTTGTGTTCTGGCTTGAAAATTTAACATTTTAGATGACATTTTTCAATTATTATTTTTCTTGATCTGCTGTGTGTAAGTTTTTTTCATAACCAAAAGAAAAATCTATAACGGTCAGGGAGTGTTAGAAAGCTAAAAAATTGGGGTCTTTTAGCAACCATGAAAGTGGAAATAATTTTATCTATAGTGATTTATCTATATGTTACCGATAATATACTTCAAAGTTAGTTTCAGCAACACAACTTTTGAATATTAGTTTTGATACAGTAAGACCTATATTCCCTGAAAAAAAGTATTATCTCAGAGCCAGTGTCAGGTATCAAATAAGACTGAGAAAAAATAGTCTCGAGTTGTACTAAAATAAGACCGCTGATGAGAACCCGGATTCATTCGCTTCACATTGAAAATAACAACATGAAGTTGTTCTATTCAGAAAGAGGACCTCTAGAAAATGATACCGTAAAAAAAGATCTCGAGTTTTTACAGTGTTCTGTTCATGACAACAAATGTACGATTTCTAAATAAATGCGCGCAGTGTCTACACATGTGTTGTATTGTATTCTTATAAAATAAAGAAAGTTTCTCCTCTCAGCCGTTCTGCTTTGTTTGAGGGACTTGTATACACTAAGCCAAGGATCTTCTCAAAATTTCTGTCGACCTGTCTTCTGGCACGTATATCAGTGTATCACGTTTTAGTACAAGCAAGTCGCCCCAGGCACGAATATCATCCAATCTGCTATCCATACGATGCGTAGGGTCGAGAACGTGTGTAGGGTTGATGTATCCCCCAGAAGAAAGGAAGTTTTTCAAATAAATCACAGATCTAGGCAACAGGTGTAACGTTGCAACACGATCTGAGCTCTTGTTTCACGAACCTTCAGAAAGGATTAGAAAAAAGCATTCCTGATTATTTTTTCCCACTTGAGACCTTCATTTCATTCGAAGAATGAAATGTAAATACTTTTTTAAGAAATAATGCACTTCCTCTCTAATTACTTTCACAACAAAAAATGAAGAAATTTAATGTAGGAACTTGTAAATTTTGTTTCTTTTTACCTCTCTCAATCATAACTAACGAGATAAGGACGCCACGTGAGACTTAAAGATGATTAGCCACGCCTCATCGAGTGCAGCCGTCACTCGCGAAATAACTTCATTAGTTACAACATTTTTTTAAGACACCTGGACGAGTTGTGGATTGTAGTGCTTTGTAAAATTGTACAAGACGAACAAAGACTTTTTCTCTTTTCGTCGCGCGGCTTTTGCACATCTCGAGTCATGTTGCGTTTACTGTACCAACATTGAAAAAAAATTATTGCAACATCAAACAGCGCGCGGCCCGATGCCGAAAGAAGTTCGAACCCGCGGCCCTTCGGGGAATCAAGGCACATGGGGACGAACGAAATAAAATGAAATTAATCCGAGGACCCGGCGGGGGTCGTCGGCTCCTCTCTGTCCTAACTCATAATAAATAAATCCACGCTCCAGCCCCCGTGGTGTCCCAATTAATTCCGCTTTACTGCAGGACGCTTTAACGATATTCATGCCGATATCAAGTTCATTACAGTCCTCGTCCTTTTATATGTTATCGACGTCACCGTTGACAAATTTTATTGTTCCTGGAATAAGAAATATTTCTTATTTATTCATTGTAAGCTGATTAAAGTACCTTGATACACATGATGGGTTTTCAAAATTCCTGATTGATTCCTAAATTAACTTTAAACAAAATGTTTAAAAGTCGGGGAGCTAAGTTTGAAATGTTAAGCTTTTTTTTATAAATAATGTGGCTGGTAACTCCAAAAAAGTTGATTTCGAACAGTATCAGCACTAGAAGACATGTCCTTACAAACTTTCATTCGTGAGATGTTCTTCAGAAGATTTTTTTCTCTAGGCCCTCATCAATTCCAGACAATCTATTAGAGCCAAATAAGTTTCTCTGCGATAAGAGCTTCCAACAATCTTCAACTTGGACTCTTACAAAATCGATTTCACTAAATTTGATCACGAATTCGCAACAAACAGCCTTCCAGGATATGCCTCCGTCTTAACATAAAACAGCAATGATCCGAATGTTATTCCTTTTCAGAAAGGCCGGCCTCGAGATTCACTGATGGTTAATGAAGGGGTTAGAGGCATAAGGCAGGTTTGAGGGCGTGCACTGATTTTGCAATCGTTAAGGGCAAAGCGGGGAAGTCGAGTCGATAATCTGCTTAAAATTCGAGCGGACTATCCCTCTTGAATCTACAGCTTTGATAGGTTGTTCGGCCACGGGCCCTCTTGAAAGTGTTGTTAATCGACCGTAAATAATTGCATTATCACACCTATCATTGGACCTCCGACAA
Organism: Belonocnema kinseyi; assembly: GCF_010883055.1. Classification (NCBI taxonomy): domain Eukaryota; kingdom Metazoa; phylum Arthropoda; class Insecta; order Hymenoptera; family Cynipidae; genus Belonocnema; species Belonocnema kinseyi. The sequence goes on along the minus strand of NC_046662.1, from coordinate 81,784,949 downwards.
GACCATTCGTGAAATCGGCTTTCACTTCTCGAGAAAATTAGTACTTGTATCAATCATAGCTATCGACATGACTCATCGTACCGCTATCCAGGACGCGTGCTCATAAAATATTTATTTATCTCGATTTACTTGGAAAAGTATTAACTTTTATATACAGTCTCGCTTTCAGTGCTTCCAATTACGAAATGCTGAATCGCTGATTGACTAACGATTTCGTATTTGAATGTGCCCCACGAAATTACTCCATTTAAATTATTTCCATTCAACCAATTTATTACAAGTGCAATTAGGTTTTTGATCATCGAGTTCGATAATGTAATTTTTCCATAGAAAATGTTGAAAGTATGGAAAATTAAACGAGTTATAGTTGTTTTTTATCTATGAGAGAGAAAATATGATTAAATCCTTTTAGAAACCCACACCAACAAGGGTACATAGGAAAATGTACCTAGCCTTTCCTTTAGATTCTTCCATGGTTCTTTGTCTCTCTCATCCGACATTCAAACCCTTTTCAACTAAAACCCCTATATCCTTTACTTAATCACTCCCCGACCTTTTTTGCATCCCTTGCCCCCTCGAACGATAAAACCTTGAATGCTATCTCTATGTCTTTCTTATCTTCTCGTCTATTTTATACTTCCTAGCAAGTTCTCCATTTCTACCCTTTTCCTTCCAATCCCCACACCCGATTTACCACCCTTATAATTCCCCTTCCTCTTCCAGCTCATTGTCTACAATTCACATCGCTCCTTGGCCTATATATCAACTAGTAAACCGGCCCATCTATTATATATAAACGAAAATACATTTTGCTTCTCCACCCTCTATCGTAACCCATCAGTCTTTATACCTGTTTACTCATCGGTAACACTTACTAACTTACCCCACGTCTCTACTCTTCTACTCTCTATTACTTTTAATCACTGTCTTACTTACCTTCTGCCTCAATCGACCCCTTCATTAACTTCCCCACTATTGAAAATGTACCCCACTCTCGCCTATGTAGCCATTTGAAATATCTCCACCTATACTTACTCTTTTCACGTCCTCCTGTTATCCACCTTCATTACCCCTTATCTGTACGTTTCCCCCTAACACCTTCTATCATAATTCATTATTTCCTATACCTATTTATTTGGCATATCTCACAATTTCCTCCCTGTCGCATATAAACAACTAAAACACCTGCCACATTTCTTCCTTACCCTTATCATCCCATCCTCTCTTTCTCTTCCTTATCTGACCAGTTTATATCCACATTTAATTCCTGATTTCATAAACCTATCAACGACCTACTTCTCTTCTATTACTCATTTCTATCTCATCCTATCATATTTTCCCAGCCGCGTTTGTATACAAACTGAAACTCTCTCTACCTTCCCTCATACTGCCAAAAAATCCATCTTCTTCTTCTTTTTTTATTATATCAGTGCTTATAACCATTCACCCTCTGAGTGTATATACCTATCATCACCTTCCATTCCCGTATCCTTTTATCCTTCTTCTGCATTACATATACTTTCATGCTTTTACCTTCAATACACTCTCTCTTATCTCATCAGTCCCTGTACCTGTTTACCTATCATATCTCATCACTTTCTTTCTGTAGCTTAGAAACTTAATGAAAAACCCATCTTCCTTTCTAGCCGTAATAATCCCAACCCACACCTCACTTACTCCCGGCTATACTTTCTACCTTCCATCTCTCTTACCTCTATCCGATTCTGAGTTCCTCAACCAATATATCAATTAAAAATCATCTTTCTTTATTTTTAATTTTCCTTCATATACAAATTAGAATTTTGGAACCTCTAAGTATCACGTCCCTTTCTCCTTTATATATTAAATCAGTACCTTGTCTACCCCTTCAGTGCATATACCTATCACCTCCTTCCCTTCTCATATTTCTTTACCCTCCTTCACGTATATACATTTTCCCTGAATACAATATATCTTAACACATCAGTTCTTATATCTGTTAGTCCATCTTAACTCATCACTTTCTTCCGGTCGCCTATAAAACATTAAAACACCCTTGATTCCACCCCTAATCACTCCATTCCTGCCTCCTCTTTCTTATCCCATTAATTCCAAAAGGCCTATACCCATTCAACTCCTTATTTCATTTACCCATCGGCCGTCTACCCATATTCTATTACATCACCTTCCCCTTCATTTACCCTTAAATATCTACCCTTTCTCTCATCATTCTTTGTACCCTTTATTTCTCTTACGTGTACACTTTTTACGAACCATTTGCCAATATACCAATTAGAAACATGTTCCTCTTTCTCGACCTCCTGCTTCTTCTCGTCCCTAAACAAACCTACCTCTTCTCTTCTTCTTTGTCGCAACATTGCCCGTGCCCCGCATACCTTAACCTCTCAGTACACATGCCCATCACTTCCCTTCCACCTTAAATCCTTTCATCCACCTACTGCATTATCACCATGTTTATACTTTTACCCTTCCTATTCTTGCTTCCCTCAATCTTTTTCACCAGTCCTACCACAAAGGTTTTTTAAGGTTCCTTTGCCCGTACGAATTTCAGTTTAAAACTACACCCTTCCTTTAACCCACATAGACACTTAAGCTCCGTCACATTTCCATTACCCCCTAACCATCATTACGTTTTACTCGTTTCCTTTTTACCTATTAATCCCTGTTCGCACGTTAACCTCCTCAGTACATATTTGCTATTAACCCGTCCTCCATTCCTTTATTTTTAATTCACTTAATTTTCTAACCATGCTACACTCCCGTACTTTCAAGGCAAGGGTCTGAAAAAAGAGAAATTCATCCTTCTGATTTTTGCGCAGTTCGGTTCAACTTTACGGAAGAAAAAACCTGTCTACAGGTTTCGGTGTTCAATTAATTTGTATTACAATTATTTGAGTGACTCTTTAATCATTTAGTAATAACATTAATCCTTAATAGTAGAAAATAAATGAATGATTAAACTCTTAAAATGTAGGCAGAGTGTTTCTGAAACCTGAAAGTGACCTTCCTTGGTGCCGAGACATTGGCTAGGAAACCTATCTACAGCAGATCCAAATTACCCAAGAATTATAGTTTTTCCTAAAAACAATCATATTTTGGAAGATGCAGATCAGTAAAGATGCGAATACGTTCTTTCGCAAGCCTCCGTTCGACTCCAAATGTAAATAAAGCCTTCCTTCAATACGCAGAAAAAACTGGCGATACACAGCGTTGACAGTAATCGTTTAAGCAGGATCATATTTAACTGATTACTCCCAACTGAGGTAAAATTTCCGTGATTACAGGCCTATAACGTGCTGCTAACTGCGGTAAACTTTTCGATGTTACAGATCTATAACGTGCTGCCTCTATCGGAGTCCGCCGGAGATATTTGCAAATCACCACCGAAAGTTAACCTCAGTTTCGAGTACTCCTCGCGTTCACCTGCTTGACAGATTACCAGCAAGATTTCGTACACTTAGTTTTCTATGTAAAAGTTCAGCCTCCCTTTCTCATTTTTATCCTTTAAAGCGTTGAATGCACTAATTTTCGTAACAAGTTTATATAGAGGACCTTGAATACAATTTTAGAGAACCGATAGCTGGTGGTTTCGTCGTTATTGGCGATAATTTTCTTTATTTTGCTCATGAATTTCCTATTCAAGCTGACTGCCCTTAAATCTCGATCCCTCGAAGCGGAGAGTAGAATGTGCGATGTTATATGGTTCGGAGCCGACTCGTCGTAAACAACAAGAGGCGAACGTAGAAATAAGAACCCGAATCGTCCGTGCCTGGTGATTGTCTGGCGGTTCGCATAAAGTATAAACCACCCACGACATAAAGCCGTAGGAGTTATTGTAGTGCGTCACCGCGGCACCTGGATCCCTCGCCACAGCGACCCGAGAATTTGCCAGCGCGGACCCCGCGTAGATTATGGGAAACACCATGAACGGGACATTTATGGCCGTGAAACTCGCGACGCTCGAGAAAGGCACTCCATCGCGGATTTGATACAACTTAATCGCTGGAAGACATCCAGGCATTCGTTACCAGTCGTGTTAGTGAGGCTTTCTGGGTTCACCGCGTTCCACCAATAAAGAGTGTGAAGCACGGCCCCCGCAGTTTTCGACCCTCGCCTTCTAGATCTTCAAGTCGAGAAATCTTTCACTGTTTTCATTTTTCTTTCCTCTGTCTTTGTTTTTTACATACTTTGCGCTTACCGGACATTATATTGTACCTCATTTTAGGCCTGATACATTAATAAAAAGAAACTACAGTTTAGTGACTGTTAATGGCCAGTTTTGTATTGGAGAACATCTCAGAATATTTGATCGGGAAGATATGAACACCTTTAACGTGTAGTTTATGGGAAGGGTTTGAAATAAAAGGAAAGACTTATGTTTTTTATGACCTTATTTTCTACTTTACTTTTTTCACTTTAAATTGAAATCATTCAAAAGTTACTACCATATAAATAAGGCGGATTCAACGACTGACAAATCAGTCAAAAGAGACTTCCAATCAGTCAATTTTAAATTATCGAAATTAAATTTCAGCAATAAAAATGAAAGGAAGGTGCAAATGTTGGGCTCAATGTGCCCATCTTAGAAAAGCATATTATTCCATGTTTTTTGGTAATCTGATTCCAAATATGTTCTTAGTTTTGCTGTTTATTGAGCGGTTTCATAGATACAGAGAAAAAATTGTTATAACCGACCCGCGGGCTCTCTCGCATAAGCCACTGCCAAAACAGGTTCAGAAGGTATTTGTGGCTACTGTTGTCAATATAAAAATGGAATTAGGATAGAAGTATGTTGTGCATATGTCATGACAATGATTTGGTATTTAGGATATGCACAATGTCAAGAAATAATAAAACCACTCGCTTAAAGTTTATCGCTGGTACCAGTTTTGCAAGATTATTCTGACGATGACGAATAATAAGAATATGAGATGTTAACTACAGCATCTATAATTAATTTATTACTTCCTAGTATATGTAAATATTGTATGACAGTACTGTTTATTTACCGCATAAGAAACGCATAATGATAGAGATTAAAGCCGCTTCACTCTCTGCTAATAAGCAAACTCAGTATTCACAATGTATGAACTTTGTTACTTTATAAACCAATATCTTAGAAATAACTTAATTTTGGGGGTTACACCTATTGGCTCCAAAGACAAATTGCTAACCAAAAAGTGGAATATTCATAAAAAAAAGATTAATTTTGCAACAAGAAAAAAAGTCGTTATGAATCTTGAACCAAAAAAATAAATGTTTAATGAAGCAGTTAACCTTTCTAATTAAAAACAGTTAATATTTATACTAAAAAAGATCAATTTTTAACCAGAAATGGAATATTTAAATTTTTACTTTAAAAAATCATTTACAACAAACAAAAAAAACAACGAAATTTAAACAAAATATTTAAATATTCAACCTTGACTGTGAGTTTTGTTTTTGCTAAAATGATCAATCTTTTGGGAAAATAGATCAATTCTCGGCAGATGCCATGACAGTTTTTATTTTAGGAGAAAAACAGTCAAACTTAACAAAAAGAAGAATTTTCAACAAAATAATAGTATTTTCAACCAAAAAGCTCAATTTTTGCACAAAAAGATTAATCTTCCGACAAAACGATGAAATTTGAACAAAATTTTATCTAAATTTTCTCATCTTCATCCAAAATTTTTCATCTAAAATAATTAATTTTTAATATAGTGGTTCAACTTTCAACCAATTATTTGATTTTTCAACCATAAAATATAAACTCAACGAAAAATGTAATTGTTAATATTTCAACCAAACAATACATCATTTTGAAAAAAAAAACTATTTTCAACCACAACAAAAATAAACTTTCAACGAGATAGTTACTTTTTTAACCTTATAGCTGGGAATTATGAACTAAAATGACAAATCTTTAACGAAAAAAGAGGAACTCTCAACAAAAATGTCCTGATAGTCGATATTTCAAATAAACAGAATTGTTTAATGCTCAACCAATTAATTTGAATTTTCGACCAAAAAGGATCAGTTTTTAACTGAAATTGAAATATTTTATATTTTAATATACCAAATAATAAAATTTCTAACCAAAAAGATCAAGTTTCACCCGAAAATATTAATCTTTTACCAAAATGACCAAGTTACAAAATTTCCATTAAATAGATCAATTTACTTTCAACAAAGCAGGTAACCTTTGAACCAAATAGTTTAATTTTCAACCATAAATGATAATTTTTCAGCGAAAAGTGTAATATAATTAAAATTTACACACAAAAATATTTGTATGTTAAATCGAAAACAGCTGAATTCAACCCAAAATATGAATGACGAAAAAATGTTCAAAAGATGAAAAAGAAAAAGAGAAATAAAGTAACTCTCATTGATGAAAATAGTAATTTTCAATGACTTTTTCAGTAAATTTAATTAATTTAAGCAGTCATTTTGAATGATATAACCATTAAGTTCCACAAAGAGTTTTGATTTAGAAATAATTTTAGTGTTTTATTATAGCAGATAAATCACTCACTTCTATTGACTAGAAATCAGTGACTTAAGTGACTCTTTGATTTAATCAGTTATATTGACTGATTCCTCTTTTAAAACGACTGTTTTGTCAGTAGAGATAAAATTATGCTAGTTATTTGACACATGACCTATTGACTATTCTATGTCAATTCAATAACTTCTTAGAATACTTGGTAACTTGAATAGAGACAGGATACCCTTGGCCAGAAACCTCAAGATCAAGTGAAGGATTTCGTGAGAATAATTCTTTCTCACTTGCTGCTTCTATCTACCTGAGAGATCATACATAATCAATTAAAGTCACGATTCCTGATTTCTAACTAACTATAAATACAAAGCCAGATAAAATATATCATTTTTTTCAGAAAAAAATCTATTTGTTCTTTAAATTATAAGAGAAATATGGATTGCAGCATTTCGAAATAATATCGCACCCTACAATCGCAAATAATTTTTGTCCTACATAAGCATAAATTAGAAACAGTATATTATTTTGAGTATGACAAGCTTACTTTGTAAATAAAACATTTCCTGTATAAGAGCCACCTAAGACGCAGTTTGGAATTTCGAGACAAAGAGATTGAAAAATAAAGCTGCTTAGTAGTGTAATTCGAAGCAAATACCACAACTATCGATATAAAACACCCTGATTTGCGATATTCCTAGAACTGATGGCCTCCGCAGTTTCGTCACGAGAGGAGCCATGGGGCCAAAAGAGAAGTCTTGCTTAGTGAAGCGTGAGAAACAGATGAAGAGCTGCACTATCAGCGCGTTAGTTGCATCCGGTTGCGTCATGCATCCGAATCCAAAAGAAATGGTTCTGGAGGCCCTGCAATTTTCCTTTGATTTAGGATCAAGGTCAAGGAAATCTATGGCTGAAACCGATCTTATATTCATCTGGTCATAATTCAATAACTTCATGATCTGTCTCAACCCAAAAACAAATACGAGAAAAATAATAAATATTCATTCCATTGACAGTGAGTGCGTAAATTGATACAAAGATAAATGACTTATCATTAAAATCGACATTATTTGCACATATATCTTACTTAAGCCTTCACCTTGGTTGGATGTTGTTTAAAAAAAAATGAACATGAGTTATTACACTTATTCTGAATCCGACAATGGCCAAATAAATCGTCGGTTCGGGAGAAATTAAGCACGGCGTGCCGTGTCCTGAATTCGACTCGCTATATCGCACATTTCACTGATGTTAAATAATTTTACTTTTTCATGCCTGTTAAAGCTCGTGTATTATTTGTGCGACCTTGAGCCTTATTACAAATAATTTCCCATGTACTTACGAGCAGGAAAGGAGAAATGAACATCCGCTTGAATAAATTATGAATGATAAAAGGATGGTGCTTTATAAGTTGATCGATTTTAAAACAACAGACCATTAATATGTTTATAAAACCTAAAGTTTTTAATCAAGTTTCACAGTAGCAACTATTCGTCAAATACAAACAAAAAACTATTAAAAGTCTTTATCTATAATAGTCATGTGTTTTGGATCTTTTGTGAATTGTTGGCGCAATCTCAACCGATTTCAATTAAGTTTGGCTACTGACTGACGAATCATGAAAAAAATCAGTTTTGCCTTGATTTTCTGATAATGCCTTACAAACTGTGCGATTTAAACAAAACAAAAAATATCTATGACAAGCGATTTTCGACCGGTGCTACATTCTAATTTATTGAAACGATTGGTTTAATATTTTAGAAAGAATTGACATCTCATTTCAATAACCATGACAGCTAACTGTCAAATTATTATAAAATAAGTTCATTACACGTGATTGTATGTTAATACCTTAGAGACTATGATATTAAAACATAATAAAACACAAAAACAACCATTTTTGAACCTGTGCTAGATCCAAACTTATTGAACCGATCAGTACCTAGGTTTAATAAGAATTCTTAACCGCATTCAATGAACCTTGATAGCTGACTAACCGCAAACTTAAAAAAATAAGTTTAAGCATTGTTTTATGTTATTTTTACAGAAACTGTGGAATTAAAAAAATTAGTCAAACTATAGGTACAGCTCGCCTACTAAAAAGGGTTGCGTGGCCTATGAAGACGTTAATTAGGTTATTTAAACCAACCACTCTCATACTTTCCGTTACCTACTCTCTCTCCATTCTCCTACTTTTCCCGATCTCATTTTCGCACTCTTTTCCAACTTTCCTAATTTCACCTTTCCTCACTTCCCCTAGTCCTACCCCCAACACTTTCCCTCTCCTTATTTACACACACTTCTACTGCTTTTCATATCCTAACTTCCCTTTCCTTCCTTTTCCACATATTCGCTTTCTCTCTATTCCAGCTCCCCAAATTCACCTCTCCTCACTCCGCCTAGTCCTACCCCCAACACTAAATTTCTCCTCATTCACACCAACTTCTACTTCTTTTCATATCCTAACTTCCCTTTTCGTAATTTCCTTTCATTTCCCCTCACTTCCTCTTCCTTGATTTTCCCTTACTTCCCCACCTCCCACTGCCACCACATACTCTCACCCTATGTTCCCACTCCGCCTTCGCTTCCACTACTTGTAATTAACAAATTCCGCCTCCCCTTCATCTCTCTACCCTCACTTAACCCAATTGTCCTTCTCTAATTTCGCCTTTTCCCCTGCTTCCTCTCCAATAATTTTTCGCGACTTCCTCTACTTTTCCGCACCTCATTTCTTTGATTTCTCCTAATTTTTCCTACCCCCCTTCATTTCCCTCAATCATCTTTACATCGCTTCCCCTCACTGCCTTCTCATCATTTCCCCCCACTTCCCCTACTGTCCCTCATATTGTTTCCCATTAAGTGCTCTCCTTAGCAAAAAGAAGGATGGATGGAACGATAGATGAACGGACCGACGACCACCCAACCGAAACTATTAGGGTTTCTGCTTGGAGTTACTAAACCCTCAAAACCAGAAAAACCACCAATTTGGAACAGGTAGCCTAACGTATAGAACCGATTGGTTCCAATTTTTTACAAGAATTTCCAAACGATTTCAATCATCTGCGGCAGCTGAATGACTAACCATTATAAATTCATAGTCTATTTATACATTAATTGGGTAAGCTCCTTTTCTTTCTTCTCCTTCTAGGGCACGGGGTAAAGTTGGCTCTATTAGGGTTAAAGTAGTTTAGCGTAGGAGGTTAAGTTGGCTCGAAGACAGGTAAAGTCGGCTCAGATACAAGGTAGTCAGCTAGGTCGCAGCGTAAAGTCAAATAAACTACGGAATAAAGTCAAGTAGAAACAAAAAATACGACAGGCGAAACGGAAGAATACAAAAAGTATGAGATCCCACTAAAAACATCTGCTATGTAAGAAGTCTGCTAATTATATTTAATTTATGAAATCAAAGTTGACCACGAAATTAGGACAAAGATATTCATACAAAATAAATTGACAAACTTTTTTTGTAAAGAACTGTATATAAAATTTCTAAATGAATTTTTAAGAAGCACTCTATTCAATGTACACGAAAAAAATGTATATGTAAAAAAGTCACGAACTAGTAGCTGGGTCTCGGATATGAGAAAAATTCAATGGACATTGATATAATTTCGTAAATAATCTGCAAATTTTAAGAAAGAATTGACGAACTTGATATGACAAGTCTAAAGTCGCTTATCACTTTTTTCCGTAAATAATTACAAAAATATTATGAGTGATTGGGAAAAGTTTCACAGAGCACTCATGAGCTTGCCCGACAAATCTGGGAACTAGGACGTAAGTTCGTCTTTACGTGGCCCGCACGCACTCTCACCCATCCGCTCGGTGCGTATGTGCACGCGTATGTGTGGTTTAAATTCGTCGGATGAGTGGCTTTTTTAATCTATTTTTAAATCTCCTATACGGTTAAAAAACAAATTTCAACATGTTATATTATGAATATTTTTTCCCTAATTACTTGGCCAACTTTGATGTTATAAATTCATGCACATTTACGTCTTGGGTTTTTTTCATGGAAGATTCTCTTTTCCTAAAAGTTCCTTCAAATAATTAAACATTCCTACTTCCCAGCAAAAATTTCTTCAAAGCTCCTATAATTATTTTTAACTTTCGGAAAAATACACTCGGACAGTAACTTCCGTGAGATTATATCAACCAAAACATCTCTTTTATATTTCGTTTTGATATCTGTAGCTCTTATCTGCGGATTACGAGGGGTCATAAAAATGTCACTATATATCATGGTTTCTTCGGGTGTCTGATTCATAATTAGCATGCTTGGAGGTGCGTTTAATGTATCTTAAATCAAAGAGATCAGACTGTTTGGGATTCAGGTGAGTTTCGTCCAAGATTCAAGACTCAAGATGAATCAGGGACAGGGGGTTTTGGGTAACTTTCTTTCCCTCGGGACTTAGGTTCGGTACATGGGCGAGACGTTCACGTTCACGTAGTTGGGAAACGGTTCGGCTGCGAAACTACAAGTGAGATGCTGGGATCCAGATACCCGGACATTACTTGGCTCTCATCCGCTCATCTACATGGCGGGCAATACATATTCCCGTGAAGGGCATGAGAGAGTCGGCAGCGATGCAGATATGGTTTATGTGCCGGACCTCATTGTGGAACGCCTTTGCGCCCCCATGTAACCCATGTAACGTATAGATTCGAGAGATACTCTCTTTAGCGAGGCTGCTCCGCGCCTTACTAATGCTCCAGTTTATAAGGGTTATCTTGAACTCAGATCCCCTTTCGACGGGCAGTCAGTCTGTCTCTGATAGAAGTTGGGAAAGACTGAGAGAGACGAGCAGAAGGCTCTCAGGGGGTCTCCCGTCTCTCCTGGAACGTAATCTGGATCACAAAGTGCTGGAGTTGAGATAAAATGTAACTCTATCCCCATGAAAGGTCGGAAATGTTGGGAGGTGCTCCACTTTAGGGAAATGAAACTCGGAGTCTCAAAGAGGGACTTGAGATTACATTAAAAAAATTGTGAGGTACCTGAAGGACGAATGAGTGACTAAAAACAAAATTTAAGAAATACTATCTTTATCATAGATTTTTAAAGAGAATATTCATAGATCATTTATTAGAATTTAATTAGCGTAATAAGACCGTTCAAGGGATGTACGGACTTGGTTTTACATACTTGGACTTGGAAGCACAGAATTATTAAAAGCCTTATTAGTTCCTTGAGTATGTTACAAATTTAGTGCAACTTTATCAATCTACATCAGATTTCTCTAAATTTTTATGATTTAAACCTTATATTATTGTCACAATTATTATGAGCGAATAAGCATAGCTTACAATATACAGTTTACAATGTAGGGGAGTGTTGTACAGGTTGGGACACGTATAGGATGACACAGCGTGATTTCTTCATTCCTTTGATCTGGTTCCACCTGCTATTACTGTCCAATATCAGTATAAATAACAACTCACTTTCTTGTTAATACGAGGAGAAAATTTATCTGTTGACATTATTCAAACCCCAATTAACTGAATATTTTTCATAAAAATTTCAACATAAATGAGTTTAATGCGTTATGAACAAAATGAATTGTTATGTCTGAACATAGGATTTTGCATATAGTCCAGATCATTTTTTTCCTCAACAATGCAAAAATGTCGTTAAGTGTATAGATTGAGACACAAGTAGCGTATAGGTTGGGATACGTGTCTTGATACTTATACGTTTTTTTTACTGAAATCGTCTTTCGAGTAAATACACTAAAACATCTTGTTGTTTATAAGATTGAAAATAGGTATTACTAAAAACCTGATTATACTAGGAAAAATTCGTTTAAAAAAAATGAAGACATCGGGTCGAATTTTAAAAAGGGCTATCTCCTCCATCAGAAATGTTACAAATCCAGCTAATGTTTAATAAAAAAAATTGAAGTTCCTGAATGCTGCCTGGAGTATCTCTTTAGATAAGGATGCAACTCCTAAGTAGAAGTATTCAAGAGATTTGTTTCGTTGGTCACGCTGCTCGTTCAGCAAAAAGATAAGACTTAAGCCTCTGAGACTTTAGAGCAGAACGAGGATGAGTTGTAACTTGTAAGTGCTTAAAAGCGGGGGAGAAAAGAGAGAAAAACTAATTTCGAAAGAGCGATCGATCTAGGGTCTCTGTAGCATAATCTATGGAAGTGGAATGAAGAGATCATGCTTTTAGTGATTTAAGTCCTTGGTCATCCCGGATCCACTGTCATTTTGTCTCCGAGAACATATCTGCATTGTAGGACGAGGTGACTAGCAGACAAAGATTAATATTCGAATACCACAAACTCCTTTCACATGTACTCTTACGCCAACTTATTTGCTCTAATCTAATATAAAAACGAAAACATATAAATATTTTATACTGAATTGAAATCATTTTTAATATTAAGATTCTGAAAATATTGTTTCTATAACCTTGCTCAGACATAGTTGAAAAAATAGAATTGAAAAGTGGGGTGATAAAAAAACAAAATCATATTAAGCGCCACTTATAAATTATCTACACTTTTTTCTGAAATTTTAAACGTAAATCTTACGTAATTTTTGTCAAATAAATACGTTTCGACCTAGTAGCCGAATTTCCAAACAAAAAGAATGAATTTTGAAAAAAAATCTGATAGATAATATTTCAACCTAAAAAGGACTTTTATTTTAAATCATAAACTGTCGAATTGAACCAAAAAATCTGAATTTTCAAAGAAATAGTTCAATCATCAACAAAAACATATTCATTATCAACAAAAACAGTTGAATTTTCAACCAAGAAGATGAAATTTCTATAAAAAGTGATAAATTTTTAAATAAAAAACAACAAATTTTCAACAACAGTTGAACTAACAGTCAAGTAAGATCTTATAACCAATAAAGAATACAAAATTATTCCAAACTTTGAAATCACAAGTTAAAAAGATTAGTTTTTAGCCAAAGGTATATTTCCGAACAAAGAAATTCATATACTTCTAAAAAAGACGAATTCTCAACAAAATACATACATTTTTAACCAAAACGTTTCAGGTTAACGTAGAAGATAAATTTTCTACCAAAGCAAAGGAATTTTCAACAAAATACATGCATTTCCAGAAAAAAATAATAATTCTCTGCCAAAAAACAGAGACAAATTTTCAACAAATTATATCAATTTTTAACAAAATAATTGAATTTATAATCTTAATACGATAAATTTTTATTACAAAATAAAATATTTTAACATTCGTTTAAAAACTTAATTTTTATTTAAAAAATGGTTAGAAAAATGCTGAATTTTCGACCAAAGAGAATTATTCAATTAGATAATAATAATGATTAATTTCATAAATTTTATTTGAATTTATTTTTATATTCATTAAAAAAAACAATGAATATTTGAGAAAGTAATTTAACTTTCAACCAAGCATCTGAACTTTCAACGAAATACATCAATTTTCAACTAAAAAAGATAAATATTCAACAAAAAATGAAATAGTAAAATTTTCAATTGAGAAAATTAATTTTTCACAAAAGAAATTAATTTTTTAATAAAATGATAAATCTTTAACTTTTTTAAAGTTAAATTCAACCAAAAACACGAATTTTAAACAAAATAATTGAATTCGCAACAAAAACCGATTCATTTTCAATCAAACAATTGCATTTTTAACCAATAAATATGAAATTTCTTTAAAAAAAGATGAACCTTGAAACCAAAAAGACAAACGTTTAACAAATAGTCAAATTTTCAACCAAGAAAAATGATTTCAGTCAAGATAGAAAAACCTTGGCATTTTTAACAAAATAATTAAATTCTAAGCTAATTAATCAACAGTTTTCAAAAAATTTAATAGTTGATATTTCAACAGAAAAGAATTAAGTTTCCACCAAAATTTTGGTACATTATAGATTAAAGTATAGTAGTTTAAATAAACATTAACGTTTATTTTTAATACTTTCAAAATGTTAGCTTCGAAATCTAGAAATTTTATCATCATAAGCTGGTTTCCCTTTGCATACTTTTTTTTATCTCCAACTGTTAGTTTTAAAAACTAAATACCTATTGTTATTAACACATTGTATTTTCTAAAACTAATTTCAATGGGGTTTCAGGTTTATCTAACTACCAGAATTTATGTTTTATATGCATGTTGAGTTGTTCGTTCCCTAAATTTATAAAATCTAGACAAAATTTGGGAGAGATGGGTGAGAAAAAGTCTCAAGATATCTTACAAGAGGGAAAGGGGGTTGAATATTTCACAAAAACACACTATTTCATTCGTAGATGATCTGTTATTTGTCTATTAGTTTATTATAATTACTTAAAATTATGATTAGCAAATTTATATTAACACTAATATTACTAGGAACCACTAATATTATTATCTAAATTACAAGTTATGCTGTTACAATTATCGATAAAATTGTTTGCAATAAAATCTGTTTAACTTTTGTTTCTCAAAGATTCACAGACTTGTCAAATTTTGACGTAATAAATATTTTTGTATTTCATATTTTTCTTTTTGAATTGAGAATTTCTGTAGATAATTAATGCCAAGAGAATCGATCGTTATCCCCAGAAATGAGGAAATGAATAAGGAAAGTAAAAATGCTTTCACATGATATCTTACATATTGCATTTTCAAGACTGTTTGAATTTTTGAGCAATAAAAACCTTGGAGAATTTCAGCGATAATTCCTGATTCCATAGAGTAAAACGGCAATGCGATCGAGCGCACCATATAATTTTAATTGACCAATGAGAGGAATTAGTCGCCCGATTGCACATGATCCACTTTGATATAATCGCTACCAGACCGGTAACTCACCCAGGGACCCAGAATTTTTCGCTGGTGCATTATCTTCTCACAAAGTACACGTTCGATGTTGAAAGTTTAAAAAGGAACAGCCCTCAAAAGCGATACCATCACGCTCTAGCTTATTTGAAAAAATAACCGGTTCGAATATATTACACCTGTGCGACATTTAACCTCTTACTCTCTCTTTATTCGACCCTGAAATTAACTGTTTTTGGAAACGTTTTCAGCGCGTATTTGTTTCATACAAGAAATTCTGTCTGTTAAGTATGAACTGCATGAGAAGAAATAAATATATGAATTTTAATTAATTTTATTTTTTACTAAACGATGATTAAATAGAAAGGATTTGCTGGGGCATGAAAAGTCGATTTTTTTGACAAAATCTACTCTACTGTTTTTGCCAATATTTTTTATAAGAGAATTTTCCGGTCGAATATTTTTCAAGATATCTAGAAGGAAAACGTCATTCTTTTATAAAAAAATGTAATGAACAAATAAGAAAAATAAAAAAAGTGTACGAGTATTTTAATAGAATCGAAATTTCTGTTAGTGAAAAAAATCGCCGCCTAATGATTCCTAATTTAATTACTATTTCTAAATTTCTGAATGAATTAAAAAATTAACGGTAGACTTCGACATCATCCAAAACAGAAAATATAAAAATCTTTGTGACTAAAAAAATATTCAATGAATGATTAGATGAAAAATGATCCAAAAAAGAAAATTTCAATACTCTTATTAGTTCAAACATTATATACAGGGATTTAAAAATGAAACTACCTTTAAAAAATTAACTACTTAATTGTGCTTTGGCTTTTTTATTGAAGAAATACGTATAAAATGTCCTAATTAGGACAATTTTTAATCGTGTATTAAGCCATTTGCTTTAGATTTGACTGTTAAATTATTACAAATAATACTCAGTTATATTCAACTTCTGCTAACTCATTTGGTGTTCAAATGGAAGTAACTAATCTAAACTGTGCAAATACTGCGAAGGTGCCAAACCTTTTACTAATTGAGTTGGTATAAGTATAAATCTCACCTGGTTAAAAGTTAAAAGAATTTTTATACTCTCTAAATCTGAAGGAATAGAAAAATACTAATATAGGGCGAAGTTTTTACGCATGGCTTTAATAAGGATTTCTAATAATAATTAATAGTTTTCGACTAACTTGTATTCAAAATGTACTGAGCAAATTAGCAGCAATTTCAAAAATACTATGTTTATGATAATTCTACACAAACAAACAAAAATAAACGACCCACAACAAACAACAAACAACAGACAACAGACGACGGATGACGGACGACAGATAACAGACAACAGACGACATACGACAAGCAACCAACAACAAGCTATAAATTGCAAGCAACAGAAAACGGACACCAGGCAACAGACAACAGACAACAGTCAGACATAGACGACAGGCAACAAACGACAAGCTATAAACAACCAGCAATAAACAACAGACTACAGAAAACAGACAACAGACAACGAACAACAGACGACAGGCAACAAACAACAAGTTATAAACAACAAGCAACAAACATCAAACAACAAATAATCAGCAAAGATCAATAAGCAATAAGCAACAGTCGGAAAACAGCAAGCAACAAAGAACCACCAGTAATAAACAAACAACAAGTAACAAACAGAAAGCAACAAGAAATATGCAATAATAAAAAAACAACAGTTAACATACAATACAGAATAGATAATAGATAATAGATAATATAGAATGTAAAATAGACAATAAATAATCAACAATAAATAATAAATAATCAAAAATAAACTATACAGAATAAAAAGTAAACGATAAACAATAGGGGTTAAAGAATATATAAATAATATACAATAGAGAAGTGCAGAAGAAATTGTCTTTTCCAGCTCCTCAAACTGCTTTAACTGTAGTCCAGACAATGAAGGATTTGAGAAAAAAATTCGTAAAAGTAGCATTTTTTTCACAGATTCGTTGGCAATGGCTTTATAAAGATATAGTAAAAAGTCCTCAAACATACGTGTACGGCAAAGTTCCGAAATTTTGGAAAGTGTTAAACAATATCATGTGTTTAAAAATTACTCGAGAACTGTTGATTTTAGGTCGAATATGGTGATGTGAAAAAGGTTCATAATTTTGTAGTGCACAAAAAAGTTTCTATCTATTGTGGACCTATTATCAACGGCTGCGCTATGAAATTGGATTAGCTGCACAATTCTTTTATTTCTGAACAAATAAAATAAAATCTCAAATATCCTGGAAAAAACGTCTGAAATATATAAAGCGATTTGTACTGGAGCAAATGCAGGTTTCTGTTAACAAAAAAAAACGACTAAGTCATTTGCATGACAAATTATCAGTAACTGCAATGCAGGTTCTCAATGAGGAAAATTTCAAAAATAAAAATAAAATCATAAAATAAAATTAATGCAATGCACATTAAGCCATCCTTTTATTTGATGAAAAATATATTCTGCTTAATAATTTGAATACGAGTAATTACAAACATATCCTTAAGAACCTATAAAAAACCATGATTACAAAAATTTTTTTTTTGTTTTCAAACGCAGTGAATAAGACAATTGACAAAAAAATATAACATAACTTTGAAATGTCTATAACTCGGATTAATTTGTACTTTATTACCTAAGCATTGAAAAATTGTGATGGAATTTACTTCATACGTAGAAATTAAAAACTTTTCATCTTTTTACATTCTCATTTAGGGGTTAAATCTACTATGTCAAGATTCTTTTTGGTAATGTTAACAACATTCTATTGAACTAGACTGGGAAAATATGGCCGCTCCGGAAAATCAGGGAATGTCAGGGAAAACATGATAGATTTCGGGCATTTCCGTTAAAGTGAAATTATTTGTATTATTATGATTAAAAATCGCAACTATTTAGTTGCAAATTAATCTGTGTTTGTTAAGGATTCAAATTATTTGGTTGAAAATCCTTTTTATTTCGCTGAATTCAATTATTTTTTGTATAAAATTAAAATCCTTTTTGATTAAAATATCAAATATCACGTTTTTCGTTAAAAAAAATTATCTTCTTTGGTTAATAATTCCATTACATAGTTGAAAGTGAAACTACTTTGTTTAAAATTAATTTATTTGGTAGATGACTGATCATTTTAGTTGATAAACATTTTTTTCAAAATTTAATCACTTTGTTGGAAATTAAGATTTCTAGTTGACAATTAATTGTTTTAAGTGGAAATTTAAGTCGTAAATATGTGGTACAGAGTTTATCTTCTTAAGATGAAAATTTAAATATTTGGTTAAAAAATCCTGTATTTGATTGAAAATTCGAATTTTCTGGGAGATTATTGAATCTTCTAGGTGACTTATTCATTTTTTGCTTTAAAATTGCTTTAAAAATTCAAATATTTTATTGAAAATGCCTGTATCTTATGTAAAAATACGTGTGAAGTAAATTCCATCACAATTTTCTAGTGCTTCGGGAATAAAGTACAAATTAATCCGAGTTATAAAAATTTCAAAATTATGTTATATTTATTGTTAATTGTCTTATACACTGCGTTTGAAAATAAAAAATTAATTTTTGTAATTATGGTTTTTTACAGGTTGTTAAGGATATGTTTGTAATTACTCTTATTCAAATTATCAAGCAGAATATATTTTTCATCAAATAAAAAGATGGCTTAATGTGCGTTGCATTAATGTTATTTTATAATTTTATTTTATAATTTTATTTTTATTTTTGAAATTTTTCTCATTGAGAACCCGCATTGCAGCGACGTCACGGCCACCCGAAGGCCAAGTCTATTGTTGGGAAAAGTGAGCAAAAAAATTTCGAAGGGTTCAATATCATCGAAAGAGGTAACCGTTCTCGCCGCCGCTCCCATTGCTGCCATTAGGACTCATAATCACCGCTACTTCCGATATCATAGCTTAAATTTTGAAATTAACCTGTTTTAACCTTTAAAAGAGGCCCTAAATATTGTTATTCTGACCTACAAATTGGAAAATGTATTGTATGAAACTGGAGGAACACTTGCAAGACGTTTCATCTCAAAAACATCCCCTTAAACATATCAAATTGTACCCTGAAGTTGAGCTCATATTATACTGATAATTTGTCATGCAAATGACTTAGCTTTTTTTTTTTGTTAACAGGAACATGCATTTGCTCCTGTACAAATCGCCTGATATATTTTCGACGTTTTTTCCAGGATATTTGAGATTTTATTTTATTTGTTCAGAAATAAAAGAATTGTGCAGCTAATCCAATTTCATAGCGTAGCCGTTGATAATAGGTCCACAATAGATAGAACCTTTTTTGTGCACTACAAAATTATGAACATTTTTCACATCACCATATTCGACCTAAAATCAACAGTTTTCGAGTAATTTTAAAAAACATGTTATTGTTTAACACTTTCTAGAATTTCGGAACTTTGCCGTACACGTATGTTTGGGGACTTTTTACAATATCTTTATAAAGCCATTGCCAACGTATCTGTGAAAAAATGCTACTTTTACGAAGTTTTTTTTTTTAGTGATATTTGTTCCCGGTTGACTGGACTACTGTCCAAAATCCGAATTTTGATACCCTTAGACTCGGTTTGCAATGAACGAACCCCTTTTTCGTTTTATCAGACTTCCTTTACAATACAAAATCACATTTTAAACCTAACTTACTCAATACATTTTTAATGAATTTATACAAGTTGTTTATCTAAAAGAAGGTTTTAAATTCAATTAGTTATTATTTACACCAAATACAATTTGTCATATTCGCTGTCTGAAGGACAACTTTCATATGTAGAACTTTTAGTACCAATATGGTTTTAGAATTAAGTGAGTATTGTATCTCAAGAAGCACAGTGTTTTTGCAATTATCACAATTAAAAATACACTAATTGACGAACGCGATCAAACTAATCTGCATAGTGATTATTTGTTCCTATTTGTGTACCAAAGGAATGAGTGAAGATACTAGTGATTATTAATGGTTTAAATGCTTTCTAAAATAATTTATGGAAGACTTTGCACTATTCCGAATTTTTTACTAATTTAGATTTAGAGAATATGAATGCGTGATTTACGAGATACGAATTAGAACATACAGGGTCACTAAATTGCTTTCGTGAATTTTGTACTAATTATTATTTATTATTGATATGTATTACTAAGTTAAATAAGTGACCGTCTTTTCACTATTTTATATTAGGTTAGTCAAAAACAAATAAGTAAACGACTTGGCATTATTTAAATTAGTCAAATCGTACTAATTTAAACTCAAGAGACCACAGGAATCCTCCTATATTATAACTTATTCATTTATTTTTAGATTCTTTTCTGTATTGGAAAGGGAAGAACATGATCTCTGGATTCGTCATCGCCTTTTCTGCATCAGACTCGTGCACCGCAGAATTCCACGACCTGGTAATCGTGCGTCCGTCTCTCATGGTGCGGGAGTGGCACCATGGTGGGAGCAGATAGGGGGTTCCATATGGGGGGACGACGGGTCGGCGCGTGGGCGGCCGCAGGCAGGACGCACGTCTCGCGGGGAGAGAAGCGTGCATTCCGGATGTTTTGGAGAGGGAGATACTCAGATACTGAATGAGAAAGAGAGATTGGAGAGCGAGAGAGAGGGAGAGCCAGACAAGGAAGAAACGAAGATCGAAAGTGGTCTCTGAAGAGGAGCAACTTTACTCTCATGGGAAGAAGATTGAAGTGGAAGAGAGAGCAGAATAAATGAGAAGTATGCGAGACAAAGAGAGGAATAAAGAAAGAGAAATAGGTGCACACGACGAAAGAGAGAGGGCATATCTCTGTATGGGAATGGATGCCATGCGCGAGTGTCTCGTGGAATAAAAGAAGTTTTATATGACTCCGTGGTTTATGGTCGTGGATTTTATCTGATCGAATTGCCACCGATGCAGATTTCGCAATAAATTAGGACGAGCCATAATTAAAAGGGCACTGGTTAACGCTCCAGCATCGTTTACTACCGGCGATAGGACGGTAACCGATCTATGCATGTTTAACAGAATCGATTAAATATCGATTACAATCACTGATATTAAGGTCTATTACTTACCAGTATCCCTATCAAGTGTCCAGGATAAGTGTCGAGGCGAGTGCGAAAATGCGCCAGCCTCTGACTCGGATTATAGACGAGTGGGTGTTCTTCCCTACAAGTAACACTTCCTTTTTGTCTTTTTTCACATTTTATGACTTCCAATTAAATTAATGGGTTTAATAATCACTGATTAAAAAAATGTGATCTATGTATTAATTAAATGGAATCTGTCATTTCCTAAGTAGATTTCCTGCTGAAGGCGAAACTGTCCTTCATTTTTGCCCACACGTCAGGTTTTTAATATTAAAAAAAAAATTATTTTCTCAATTCAAAAATGAACAGTCAAGCGGTTGGGCGAGATAATCACAAAAATCTTTGAAGAAATGCAGATGCTGCATCAGCCGTGGCAGCTAAAAGAGGTGTCCCAATGCGAGAGCAGTTTCTTGCTTCGCATGACCTTACAATTGTTAAAGGTCACAAGATTAGAGCCGGTTAAAAGACATTTAAGTTGGTTAAAACATTAATAAAAAATTTAATTTTCGTTGAAAAATATCTACTCTCGTCGCTCCACTGGGAATCGAACCACAGAACTCCCGATTGCTGGTCGGGTGCTTTCCCATTAAGCTATTAGAGAGAATGAAAGAAGAATCTTTTTTTAGAAATACGCGCTATCTCAAGCTAGGTATTACATTGTATGATACGAGTAATTTAAAGGAATCTGTATTAACATTAGAGATGGTTATCAAATAACAAAAAATACTTAGACGATCGTCATGATTTTATGATTCTATTTCCACGGTGGTGAAAAAGACATGCATAACGATTGATGGTAACTATCTCTGATGATAATACAGATTTCTTAAAAATATTATTCAATTCAATTTTTTATGGACCGAATAAGCATCATTCTACTATGATGAGCAATTTAAATAAAGATAGTATAAAAATCGGGTGATATCTTCAATTCCATTTGAGAGCTCTGGCACTTTTGTATGTATTTGATACCTGTTTTCATAATTTTAGGATTTAACAGGCTTTTATCTCATGACCTATCGCATATAATCGAGGCAATCGAGGTAGTCAGGAATCTTGACTAGACTGAGAAAACTATATCGCATTAATTACAATATATAGCGTAATTCCTGCGCTATATATCGTAATTATCGCATTATAATAGCGCAAAATCGTAATATTGTACATTGTAAGTTTTTACATTATATACCGCATAATTGTGCAGTCTATAACGTAAGAATTTAAGTTTATTAGGCTATCACATTGTGCTTTTTCTTTTGTGATCTCGCGAGGGTTCGAGTAGTGAAAAATCGATTACAGGAAAAATTAAAGATAAAGTTTACATCGATTCCAGGTGAAAGATTCACCGAAACAAAAATTAAACTTGCCAGATAAACTTTAAATGAATCGAAGATAATTTCTTATTTTTAACCTTGACTGCATAATTTTTCATCTTATAATCGCTCCATTTTTATTGGAGGTGTAGTGACAATTAGGACGCCAGCGCTATCCAGCGTCGTTTAACTTCATTAAATTTGAGAGAAATGGGGGTTCCCATCTGTCAGTTACATTTTGCATCCATGAGTTCAAAATTATTTTCCTCACCTCAGTGAAAATATGTTTAATCATTAACCGTTGCTGGTCTTACCTACAGGAAATTTTTCGTTTTTTCTGTGATTGTTTCAAAAGTGGTGTTTCGATTTATAGCTCGAACTCATTCATACTCTGCCTTTTTCCCATTGCTGCTAAGGACGCCGCGCCGTATAGAAGACGATACTAACCAAATTTAACTTCATTTTTTTCTGTAAAATTAGTGCATTATAATATCGTACAAAGCTCCGGGGCCTGATTGTGCATTATCATATTGCGCTTTCTTGCAATATAGAGATTTTACGATATCATTGTGCGATATCTTTTTCTCCGTGTACCTCGATTTCCGCGGCTAGGGTAGCATCGCCACCAATCCTTTAATCTCTACTACAATAAAAATTAGCAATATTTTTACATTCCTATGATTCACGTGAAGAAGTTCGAACAGGAAACTACTTTGCTTATTCATTGTATTCATCTTTTTGAAATATCTGCATTCATTATGAAAATTTAAGCATTGCAACAAAAAAGAAATCCATTTTTCTGGAACTAAAAAGACCAGCAACATCAAAAACAGATTTCTTTAAACAGAAAAAAATGTGTCTCTTTACATTTACAAGTGTCGAAGACTATGTAGCGAAGAAACGCGACGTGCATGCACACGTCGTTTCGTCTTAATTCCCAGACTCGTTCAAAGACTCAACGTCGTTGAAGCTTAATCGATTAATGTGATGCGGGCAACATAACGATATCGACAGCACACACTCGTAAGTAATGTATTTCGCTAGAACAGAAATAAAACATTATCAACCTCGGGAAATGACCAGGTGGCCCAGTGGGAGGACCTGATTCGACTATCGTAATTAGCCTGTAACAACTCTGATCATATCAATCATTCAAACTTTTCATATAAAATTTTTCCCACCAGCAGAGGTGTCTTCGCAGAGAACGTGTGCTTTGATTTACAAGCACTTTTATGTGGCTAGCCGCAGATTTACTTGCTGGCTCCGTCTTTCCACTTTTCTTTTATTTTCATCTTTTTTGTCGACTCCTATCCAGGAAGAAAGAAGCCAGCCAAAACCTATACTTATGCTGCAGCAACTTGACGCGTATATTACTTCCCTCTTGTGGGGTTATTCCGCGAGAGTCCCTTTCAAGATATAAAAATTAACATCGTTTTTTAACAAAGAATTAATGTTTCGTTCTATTTTATTACGGGAATCGCAGGGGTCACTTCGAAAGTGTGAAATAATATTTAATTGGAGAAGGTACCCTATTCTGGGTATGGACTTTAAGTAGCTGTGGTGAACAATTTTTGTTGGGGGATATTTTACCCTGAAATCAAGATAGAAATTACTCTTTATTTTTTTATTTGTTGATTCCAATATAGGCACTAAACGTCAAATGCCTGTTCGAAAATTACGTCCAGGGGGAGGGGAGAGGGGTTAATGAAGAAGGTGATTTCGCACATAGAATATATGAATGTGAATGACAATTTTTTTAACTGCTTTGAAAAAAATGAATATTAGCGATTTTATTTTCACAAGTAAAGAATCTAAATACAGACTTTATATTCTTTTCACTATTACTCTCTTCGCCCTTTTTAAGAAAATTCCTCTTTTTCCTCTGTTTTTAAGAAACTTATTACACTTTTCCTCGTTCTTTCACTTAAATGCTGACTGAATTAATGGAGTGTAATAATAAAAGCTAACTGATTTTCGTTTGAAGTTAATTCTTTTTCATTGAAAACTGTACTATTATATTTTTGGTTATAAATTCAACTATTTGGTTCAAAGTCAAGGTTTTTGTTAAAAATTCTTTCTTTTTTTTAGTAATGTAAATTAATTTTCTTAGCTAAAAGCTAATCTATTATTTGCTGAAAATTCATAGTTTTCAGTTAAAAATTCACTTTTCCTGATTAAAAATGAATCTTTTTTTTATCGAAAATTCAAATATTTAGTTGAAAGTGGAACTAATTTGTTAAGTATTCACTTTATCAGTTTAAAATGTATCTCTTTGATTGAAAAGGAAACTATTTTGTTCAAAATTCGATTTTTTTGATAAAAATCCATTTTTCATAATATTTTTTTTGTAAATTTATAGTTTTAATTTTTAAATTGAACAACTCGGATGAAACTTAATTTTCTTGGTTGAAAATTCATATTTTCTGGTTCAAAATTCATCTGTTTTTTAAAACATTGGACTTTTTAGCTTAAAGATTGAATGTTTCTCAATTTGAGAATTCATCTCTTGCTGTCGAATATTAACTTTTTAGAAAATTTATTTATTTTGTTGAAAATACAAAGTAACTTTCGTTTTGAATTCTAAACATTTTTAGACACATATTTTTCTGAAATTCAATATATTTGCAAATAAGTTTTTGGGTGACCAGTGTCGGAACACGTTCTGACTTTTTTAGTCATATTTCAGGAATCCTCATACACGGTAAAAAATTGAGCTGTGGCAGGGATATTATTCCTTATTATAGCTAAACATTTAGCTGAAAATGAACGATGGAATTTAGAAAGATCCCTGGATCAGCGAAAATGAATATCCTGGACCATTTTCCATATATCGGGAATATCGTATAGCTAAATCCCTAATTAGTATAGCTATAATAGGCATATTAAGAATAGATGTCTGAAGGAATTATTGGAAGAGCGTCGGTGCATTATGGGAGCAGCGAAATAAAATGCCGACGGCCTAATAATCGGGAGCAGTGACAGTTCATATTTACTTTGGACAATTTAACGCTTTTTACCACTTAAAATGTGCGCGAATGTTAATACTAAATAGAGTTTCTTATGCGGTAATAATAATTTACATTTGTTTCGACTGTAGGCGATAACTATAATGAAATATCTGGAAACGCGATAAAAACAACAAACTTGACCTACAAATGTATTACACGGATTTCAGGGAAATTCATTTCCGCGATATCATACGAAAGAGTAGCTACTGTGAGTTAATATATTTCTATAACAACTAAATTTTTTTTCCAAGCTGAAGGTAATACAATTATACATAATCTGTCGAAAATAATAAACTCTCGAACTCAGTATTTTTGTCCAAATTACTGATTTACGAGAACAATGTGCATAAAGTAACTAAATGTGTAACTCTTCTAACTAAACGTTTTACCTAATCTAAGCGGACACTTTCTTTGAGCTTAATATATTCTCGATTCGCTCGTTCGCCTCTAGAAATTTTATACGTGTACTTATGAACTCCTCTCCGCATGTTACAGTATTAGCTTCTTACTTTAATACTGATAAACGGTTTTCTCATTGACTTTGGGAAAGATGTAGTGTTATAGTGCAACATTCGGTCTTACGGAGGTCGAGAGCATGGCCTGGCGCCGCGCATCAGTTGCCCTCAGGAATGCCGCTCCGATGTTACTGTTCCACCTGGTCTTGCAATCCTCCCATCGCGAAACACCGAGGTCTGCGGGTTGAAAGAAATACACACGTGGGTGGCATACAATTTCATCGCTAAGATTGTAGATCACGTTCTTCGTGTTCCAAAATTTAATCCATCAGGATATTCAGGATACATCATCCTCTGAAAAATAGTCTACCTCCAGTATGCAAATAATTCTCGAAGAATTTGAATATATCTTCCACGTTTCAGTCACATATAAATGCTTAGAAGAACCTTTTAGCAATGAGCAAACATCCTTCAAGTTTACATCGCCTTTTTATGTCTTTCCTTTCTTATTTATCTTCTTTCTCATTACTTCTGTTTGCTGTTTTGTTGACCCAATTTCAAACGTCAGAAAGGTGATCCATGTACAGTGGGCCATCTTTTTCCTTAACGTCATTTTTTGATCAATCGAATTCAGGATTGCGAATGGGAGTGCCTTTCGAGTGAACCTGATAATAGCCTTGACAGATTGACTGTCCATTTGGTAAGTACATATCTTGGCATTTCAATGACCGGACGGGCACCAGACATACTATATAATAGCCTTTGGGACGTCTAGTCCTGATAAAAACGAAGCGACCCCCTATTCGACTTCTCCCTCTTAAGATACGAAATCACTTCAAAGTAGTATTAAACCAAAGTGTAGCTAATCTCTTAAACACTTACATTTTTAACAACCAGAAGGATTCAAAAGATAATTAAACCTTTAAAAGCGCATAAAAAGTGTACTCTTTACAAATATCTTCAAACTATCTATTCTAACCTATTTCATTATTGTTTTAGAAATACCATCTTCACATTCTTCATCTATCGTAAAACTATACGCGGTATATCTTAGGGGCCGTCCATTGACTATTACCAATTCTGAGCCATTTTTTATTGTTCACCCCGCAACGTTAACGAGTATAGCCCCCCCCCCTCCTTTCCGTCCGCGAAGAAAGTAACGTAGAAAAAATAGTTAAATTTTCTATCCACAAAGGGGAATTTTTAACCAAATGGTTAACCATTTAACAAACTAGTTCCATTTTCAACATAAAAAATTGCACTAACGAAATCGTTGAATTTTCCACAAACTGATTACATTTTTTTAAGCGATAAAATTTTAACTGAATGGCTAAACTTTTTAACCTTTACAAAGGAGAGTTTTTAACCCAAGAAAGTTTTCAACAAAATGCAAGAATTTTCAACCAGATAGCTGAATTTTCAACTAAAAATGGAAAAGTTACATTACCGGTTTAAAAATTTACTTTTCAACAAAAAAAAAGAACAATTTTCAGTCAGTTTAATTAAACGAAGAAAGACGAATTCTTAACTAAATAGTTGAATCATCAATGAAATTGGTTAATTTTCAACAAAAACGATTAATTTTCTACACAAGAAGACAAAGATTCATACAAATAGTAAAATTTTCATTCATGAAGTGAATCTCAAAAATGAATTTTTAACAAAGTATTTCGACTTTCAACTCAGTAGTAGAGTTTTTATCCGAAAAATATTGATTTTTAACCAAACACATACGTAAGTTTTTAACCCACAAATATGATTTTTCAATAAAGAAAGAAAATTTTAACATAATAGTTGGATTTTTAACTAGAAAAAAAATATATTAGCCTCATTTTTAGTGAAAAAGATTAATTATACACAAAAAAACGAATGATGATCAAAATAGTAAAGTTTGCATTCGAGTATATTAATCTTCAACTCAACTCATGAATCTTTAAAAACAAAGAAAACTTTTAACAATAGAGTACAATATGCAACCAAATAGTTGAATTTTCAAACATCGCATGTTTTTTCACCAAAAGGATTAATTTTGTACCCAAAAAGCCAAATTTTCAATCCAATAATTGAAATTTCAACCAAACAAGATAAGTTTGCAACCAAAAATATAATGGTTACATTTTAAGTTGAAAAAATAATTGTCAACGATTAAATAACGCATTTTAAATTAAAATTCTTTAAATTTACTTTCCATCTAGTCAGAAATGACGTTAAATATTGTCTATTATTTGAAGAGTTAACTTGATGGATAGTGTTAATTTATATTTTCACAGATTTTGGAATGATATCTACACTGATTGATCGTAACCATCTCTGATGATAATACAGATTCCTTTAAATAACGCATTTTCAGCTAAGGTGATAAAACTGAAAAAACCAAAATAAACTCTCAATAAATAAGCTTTCAAATTCAACCAAGTAGTTGGATTTTGAACCAAAAACATAAATTTTCAACGAAGAAGATTAATTTTTAACCAAAAATATTCAAACGGATAGTTGATTGTTCAACAAAAAATGCAATAGTAAAATTTTAGTATAGAAAATTACTTTTGAACGCAAAAAAAGACGATTTTCATAAAGTTGAACTTAATGAAAAAAGAAGAATTTGTAACCAAATATTTCAATCTTCAATCAAATCGAGAAATTTTCAACAAACAAGATTATGTTTGACCGAAAATGGCGATTTGCGAACTAAATAGTCAAGTTTTTATATAAATAAGTGAATCTGAAAAAATGCATTTTTAACAAAGTAGCTCAACTTTCAACCAAATTTTGAGTTTTAAGTAAAAACAAGGAATTTTTAACCAATAGTTAGGTTTTCTACAGCAAAATAGGAATGCAATAAAATATATTAATTGTTTTCAACAAAATTGTGATTGCTTGAAACCAAAAAGACGCATTATCTATAAAATAGTTAAATTTTAAACACGAAAAGATGATTTTTCTAAAAACAGGTTGTCCTCAAAATAGTTGAAAAGAAAATGTATAGGAAATCTGTATTGAAATTTTAATCAATATGGTCAAAGTTTCAACTAAAAGAGATACATTTTTACCAAAAATATAATCGCAACATTTTCAGTTAAAAAAATTAATTATCAATGAAAAAATAATTATTAAAAAATAAAAAATAAATTATTAAGTTTTAACAAAATGGCTAAATTTGCAATAAAAGAGATGGATTTTCAGCTAAAATGGTGAATCTTGACCAAAGAAATTGAGTTTTCAATAGAAGAGTTTAGAACTCAACTTAATTAATTTTCGACAAAAAAAACTAACTGAAAAAAGTTCAAGTTTCAACCAAATAATAAAATTTTATCAAACGATATAAATTACAAATCCAAAATATAATAGTATATTCTTCAACCAAAATAAATTATCTTTTAGATAAAAATAGTTGAATTTTCTAATTAAGTTTCATCAATTTAGTTCGAATTTAAGCAATAAAATGAAAAAAAGTAGAAAAACGGAAGTTTCTTGAAAGCAGGACAAAAGAAAAAATTCTTTGAAGAAAGGAAACAGGGGAGAATAGGGGGAATGGTGTGAAATCGAAAATATAAAAGTGATTTTAAAACCTATTAGGTTATTATTGATCTGTAACGTTGCCGGACCATCTTTAGCCAAATTCGCAAACTTTGTTAATATTTATCTTCAGGAAATGCAAGGTTAAAGAATCTACTATACAATTTTTCATTTGGAATTCATATCGTTTGTCAAAATCTTATTATTTGTTTCGAAATTTAACTTTTTTTTGTAGAAAATTAACTAAATTCAGTTTTGAACTCGTCTATTAAAAGCTCATTATTTTGTTAAAGATTCACAATTTTAGTTGAAAATTCATCTCTTTGATAGAAAATTTAAACATTTTGTTAAAACCTAATGATTATTTTTTCACTGATAACTAATTCATAACGTTACTTACAATGGCCCTCCTCACCCTGTCACTAAAGTAGTACTTGGCGCGCCTCCCCACCCTCTACCTCAAAGTGGTGATGTATATAGACAGTAGGGTGGTTCACAGTAAAACTTCTTTCATTTTTCGGCGGGAGTATCATGTATGATTAAAAAAATATTCTCCTAATTTGTTCAGATAAAAAAAAATTAGAGGTTGCGAGCATCAAATTTACGTACAGATTGAGATTTTTCTAGTTTACGATTTAAATATATACACGTATTAGTTTTAGCGAAATATTTTATGAATAAAAATTGTAGCTAATACAAAGAAACAAATTTCATTTATTATATATTTCTCTAAAACTAATATGAAGTTTAAAAAAAAATTAAAAAATCACTGAAAGCTCACTTTTTACGTAAATTAGATGCTCGCAACCCCTAAATAATTTTTGAAATATCTGAAAAAATGAGGAGAATATTTTTTCAAACAGAGAAAATAAAACCAAGTTTTTTTTAAACCACTCTTCCGGACAGCTCCTTGTCTTCCATAACCTAAAGGCCGAGCTCAAATTTTATTTGTATTTTTAAAACAGACAACGGGAAAAAGGTTGTTAACTAAAGCCTGAGAAAAAGTTTGAGTAGAAATTCCGCCTCTCTCATTAAAATTTTAACACAGGACGAGTAAAATGCATCTCCTGAAACTTATTCAGAAGCGCGGATCTCATCGCGTCTCATGGAAACCGGCGGCGCCCAAACAAATAATAACACACTCTTTCCCAGAGATTACGTTGAGTGCATGTACGCACGGGGTAAAATAATTTTTTGAGCAAAAAAAAGGAAATATAAATAAGTGGGCGGTCGAAAACATTTGGTTTCTTGCGTATGAAAAGAGTGTATGTGCCAGAGTGTGAGCTAGCAGACAGCGAGCGAAGGGCAATTTGCGGTGCACTGTGAATGTTTCATTACTGAGAGGCGCTCTTGGGTAGCTACCGAATTTCGAATGAGCTACTGCCTACCTCGAACCTGCGTCTGTCAGGACCTGAAGACTCATAATTGAAATCTGCTGCCTCGGGATGGCCTCCAACCGCAAATTGTACGAGCAAACACTTTTGTCTTGGGCCGCCCGCAATTTGCATCCGCATTCGCATGTGAATGTGCAATGTGCATGTGCACATTCGTTTCAATATAACACCAATCCAATGCAATTGCGGCTGCAGATTGTTAAGTTTCGCACTTGAACGAAAGTTGGCTTCACTTTTTGAAAAATGAGTTACTTCAAGATGATCTCTTTGCGTGTGCTGATGAGAGTGGATTGAAATTTATTTCTTGATTAGAAGGGGCAAAAGTTGTTATTTGTCGTCACTTTCATTTGTCATAATTACCACTTCACCGAGAGGGGGAAAACTCTTAAAAATGCAGGCAAGCGGAAATGGATTACTCTGGAATATGTCGGATAACTCTGGATTACCTCTATGTACAGAAATGCTCTTGATTATCTCAGATTGCTTTGGATGGCAAATGATTACTCTGGATATCATAAAATTATGGTGAATTACTCCATATTAATTCTTACAAAAATTATTTATCTAAAGTTGGATAGAAGTACTGCTAACAATTGAAAACGGCAATTATCCGACGGTAGATTATCTGTATCCAGAGGCAGAGGCGAATAAAAATTATCCGTAGCCGGATAATTGTAGTTGTTCATTGATTGCAAATTTTGTATTCAACTTTAGATAAATAATATCCTTGGGATTTATTGTGTTTGCCTAAACAAGATTCACGTGAATTTTCAACCAAAAGAATTTTCGTAAACAAGATAGATGAAATTTTAACCAAATACACTACAACCTGAATTTAATCAGTCTGGATTTACTACGTTTCGAAAATTGAAGCCGCAGCGGTTTTGTAAAACAGGGAGTGATGAAGGCGCGGCCCAGTCAATTGTGACAAACAGCGGGAGGGCGGCACTGTCAGCGGGTTTGTTTCATCAAGTTGCGTCATCCCTCCAAACTCAACTTTGAACAAATTAGTTGAATTAAAAAAAAAAAAATTCGACAAAATATTTAAATTTTCAACCAAATAGATGATTTTTTAAATAAAATGATGCATCTCCCAATAAAGGATGCATTTTTAACTAACTGCTTCAAATTTAAGCTAATAGTTAAGTTTTCATTTGAAAAATCAGTTTATAACCACAAAAACAACGACTTTCCAACAAAATAGTTAAATATTCAACAAATAAGGTGAGTGTTCGACTGAAATGATGCATGTTCAACCAAAAAATAAATTTACAACTAATTAATTAAACTTTTAAAAAGAATGTTAATTTTCTACCAGAAAACAGAAATTGTGAACAAATTAAATGTATTTTTTAATAAATAGTTCAAACTACTCCGAATTATCTGGATTACCCTGGATTATAAGTGGACTGCTTGAATGGAGTGAATTACTACGAAATATCAAGATTAAAAGTAGATTACTCTGAATTGATGTGCATTATAATTGATTATTCCAAATTAGAACCGGATCATAAATGGCTTCTTTCAGATTAGAAATGGATTACTGAAGATAGAAAAAGGATTACATCTGATTACTATTTCAGTTAAGGAAGTCTCCTAGTGTGAAGCTCAAAAAAGGTAATTTTTCGGGATGTTTTTTTTTAAAGAAGTGGCATAGACTGTTTAGTTGAAAGGTATTTATAAACGATAGCGTCAGTAATTCTCAACTGAAACAAAAGTTGCTTTTTTAAAAGTATATGCTTTTTTATTTTATATGAACCTCAATTATCCAGTGGAAACCAAAAATAAATGTATTCTTTTAAGTTTTGAAGCCAAAAATAAAATTTGAATAAGTTTGTTTGTTTTAATTATCAAAAACAATTAAAGTTGCATAAAACTGTGATTTATATAGAACGGTTTTCATTACTCTACAAAATGAAATTTGATTCAAGTCGAAAGATCAGATAGTTTCCACGTTATCATGTACGCAAGTTACAAAAAAAATATTTTGAAAAAAAACACGTTTTAAAGTTTTGGAATATTTTAACTTTGAACCTATTTAACTCCGTGCATTTTTAGCTATATCTTCTGAAATACTTAGGATTCAGAGCTGAAAATTTTTGGAAATGTGTACAGAGAGTTTTGTGACAGATTGAGCTAAAAATAAATCTCATTTTTTCCGATTCACACCAGGAAACCCCTTTAACTGAGCGGTCCCACGGATTGACAAAAATACACGAATTTTCGAACTAATAGTTGAATTTTCTAACTAAGAAACATATATTTTGAATAAAAAATGGCTGAGGTAAATGTATGGTCAGAAATTAATGTTTGATTTTGAAAAATTAAGAAAATCAATTAATTTTTAAACAAACAAATAAATCTTCAAAAACAAAAATAATTAATTTTTCAAGAAAGTAGTTTAACTTCACACAAGTAATGGAATTACGAAACAAGATAATTTTTCAGCCGATAAAGAAAAAGAAGTTCATTCATAAAGTTGAATTTTCAATCCAAAAAGACAAACTTTCGACAACAAAGTTTAATTTTCTGAAAAAAGATGTGAATTTTTATCTGCAAAAATGAACTTTGGACTCCAAATGAAAAACTTACATTTTTATTTCAAAAATTAAGTTTTCCACATTCAATTTTAAACTGAAATAAGGAATGTTTAACCAAGGAAATGACCTTTTAACCAATTAGTTGAATTTTAACCAATAAGTTTAATTTTGTAAAAAAAAAACAGTTTTTACTAAAATACATGCGTTTGCAAGCAAGTAGTTGAATTTTAAACTGAAAAAGAGACTTTTTTACTAAAGTGGAATAATCCAGAATATTTCATTTTCGAGATATAAAGCCAATTTTTTTAAACAGTTGAATTTTCAATCCGAAAGTGGGAATTACAAAAAATTAATTTTCAACAAAATAGTTGAATTTTCAACCAAATGATAATTCAATTTTCAATTGAATACTTATTTGTATTAACACAAGTTCTTTCTTTAAACTAAATTTAATAAGTTTGCTTGTTTTTTACAATAACAAGAATGTGAATGTATGCTCGTTCTCTAAATTTATTAAATCTTGGTAAGGTTAGTGGAAGGGGAGGGGAAAGGTAGATAAAATCTGCAGTATCATACATTGTGGAGGGAAGGGTGGAAATGCATAAAAAATGTAATTTGTGGATTACCCTTTTCTTATGTGAAGCAAATTCAGCCTAAAAGTTATTAGAAAAATCAGAAGAGAAATTAGGGCAATTCTATTTTCCTTACTATTTACCATCTCACTGACAAGGATAGAAAATAGCAATTCGGAAAAATGAAAATTAGGAAAATTTTAATTCTTAAACTAATTTTTTGTTGCCAGTCTATATCCAGTATACATCTAGAATGTCCAGTTCCGAAAACTAGCATGCATCAAGTAGATTCTCTTATCCTTGACCCTATAATGATAATCATTAATTATACATCCTTTAATTGGATTCACATATATAAGACACTAAGGTTAAAAAATATGTGCAATTTAAAGAAATGAGGAACAATAAAAACGAAGAACTTCTTTAAAATTCTAGGATACGAGGTATTATTGACGAGTTCCATCAACTTTTTATGACCAGCTTACCCTGAGTTCTCGAAGGACATCGGTGTTGGGTTGCAGACATAACTGAGACTCCACAGATAGATAAAATGCCACTTCGAACGAAGTCTCATCCCGATAAAGCGCATCTTTACGGCTTCCAGTCTAAGCTCTGGATTTTTGGATCCACCTGCTCACCTTCGGATCAGGATCATTGTCCTAAGTGCTATGATAAGAAAAACCTTTTCCGTCCTTGTTATCATTTTCTTTTAGATGTCATTTGAAACCATCGGACATTCTGCCCTTTTCAAGATCTAGCTGCTCTCTGGATTTCAAAGTCCTTTCTAGAGATGATTCAGTAAAATTGCGTCTTTAAATTTATCTAATCATGATTCTCTTGTCTGTCAACTTTGAAGCAAAAATCTTTACTCTTACTTTAAATATTTTTTCTAGCTCATATCGTATAACGTATGAGGGAGCCAAGTATAAATTACGTCAGTTTTTTTTTGAAATGTTGAAAGTCAAATCTCAATATTTCCTCATTATTATCAAAGTAGCTCAACTTTTAACCAACCGGTTGAATTTCTAACTAATAAAGATAAATTTAAAAAATGGTTAGAAAGTGAAAGGGTCTTTTCCACTTCCAGACTACAAATTGAAGACAGTTTTCCCTTACAAACTTGAACAAGGATCCCATCCGACAAGTACCCGTGGCCCATTGGGTGAAACACGACGATATTATATCTTCAACCCGTAAAACTATATAGACAGTGGTACCCAAATCTTCAAGGATCTGCAGACGTATCAGACAAATTCTAGACAGTTAAATCCAATTGGGAATCTACCAAGCTTCAGTTCCTGAGCATAACCTGAGGTGTCAGAATAGAACCCAAGTCATTTTTTGAAGAATTTAATTTGAATGACAGCGACTTTTTTACAGTATATTAGCCCCCAAACACCTACAGCTTAAAGGAGAACACTAGCTATGAGGATTTGAAAATTATTAAATTTAGACAGCCAGGACAATGGCTTCGAACTCCGCGGAACTTTGAAAATGGTATTATCAGCATATATCAGCGCAAGATAATCTCAAGCAAATGATTGGTAAATCATCATCTCCAATTAGCAAAAATGAAAAAACTGGACGTAAGACTTTTCATTTTCCTAATTAATTGTATGCTAATACCCAGTTTTAACAGTTTAGATCTAAGTCACGGTTATATGAAGAAAATACCCCTATAAATCCAAAGAACTTGTGAAAATCTTGCACCCAGGAGTGAAGAGATAAATCTGCATCATAGAACTTAGAAAAGCCAAGTAAATATTTTCGCGATAGCGTTCATGAGCGCAATATATTGACAAGAACCAAAATATCTCTATCGCTTTTTTTAATAAAATGCACTTTATGCTAGTTTAACAAGAAGATAGAACCTTCTCACTTTTCCAGATCCTCTTGAACAAACATTCAACATAGTCTAATAAAGCTTGATAGATCTTGATGGAAACACCATCATCTACAGGGGCTTTCCTTGCTTTACATTCACGAATAGCGGCCTTGATGTCTTAGTCCAAGCGAAACATTAATAAATCTCCGATATTAGCAAAACCATGGCAGTTCCATGAAAACAATCCAGGCTATAATCACCCTCACCGCGGAGGGCAAACCATTGCTTCCCTTGGTCATGTTATTTGATTATCTTCAGGAACTTTTGACGAGGCGTTCTGGACCAGCTTTCTGGATAGGAAATCAGTAATAGACCCATTCCTGTTATGACAAAAATCCTCGAACGTGGAAGCTGATTTCGACCCTAACATAACACTAGTCTCGACAGACAGCAGAACTTTCCCTTCATATTCCAAGTGTTTACATTTAATTGCAACTTTGTATCCTCGATCTTGAAGGCTCCTTTTCTTCTGGATGAGTTGTCTTCTATCCTGCCTTTCAAAGTTTGACCTGCCATTCGAGACTGCCGACCTCAAGGGCCTAACCTAAAGGATTTCGATTTTTCAAAGAGCTGGAACCTTTGAGGTGAAGACTACAAACTAATAAGCATCAGTCTGGCACCAGGATTACTTCCTAGATGTAAACGAGAAGCAAACCTTTTCTTTCAGAAAGTTTTCTAAGTCCGTTTTTTCACCAGATCTTGATTTCTACGCCATTCTTGGTTATCGAGGTGTCCTGCTCTATGGAAGTTAGCAGAGCCTTAAATCGATTAAAGTCAGAAGGTGTCTAGATGGATGCCCTCATCCTTAGTACAGACCTGCAGACTTCACGTAAATTCTACACTGCCTCAAAGTAAATAAAAAGACATTAAAGTTTTTCTGATGAATTTGAGCCTAGTTTTTTCGGCTTGGATTTGAAATAAAAAAATGGATCTCAGATTTGGGAATCTGGACAGGTGCTCGAATATGAGAGCAGTAGTAACTTTTACAGGTTCCATTGTCTGGTACCTGTCGATAATGCATAAAACAGCACAGGCTCTTTTTCGGTCAATGGCGGATATACATATATGCATCTCATGCACTGCTGTATGCAACACGTGTTTGCCCATTCGACGTCCATCTGTCGTTGACAATAGCCTTCTCGCTGACAGTTCGAAAGGCAACTGGCCGCCAAGCCTTATATGGGATTCCGTGGTAAGTTTGTACCATAAACGAAATACACTCATGCAAATGAAACGGAGTTGTGCCTCCGAGGTAAGGATCGATGTGAGGACGAAGTCAACCGTTGTCGGACATATTTTTTACTGACAGGCGAATCACTGTTTACTCAAAAATAAACCTCTATGTTATCAATCATCTCCATCCAGTAGAAATCAAGAAAGAAAACTCAATTATTCGATATGTTGAAATCTAACTTCTTATCATCATCAATTGATCATATGTTTTTAGAATTAAAATTTAAAATAAATTATTATGAAATAAATTGATAATAATACAATCTGCCAGCGTAAAAATGCTTCGACTTGAGTTCGACTTGAATTGCCCCCAATCAAGACATGCTGAAGTCGAAAAGTATGACTTAGGCATGTCTCAGTTTTGAGATGAAGCCAGACTTCAATTTATGGTATGTCTTGGACATGAATTTATCCCTTGAATCGAATTTTTATGACTCCAAGACGAGCGGTTTATAACTGCACGTGTGTACCTGTTCTAACAAAAAGGGTCAGTCTGACTGTCATAAAAGCTAATCATTGTTAATGATTGAACAATCTGGTATATTTTTATACAATACAATTCAATCAACTTATTTACATATTTTCATTTGCGTTATACTTGTTTGATGAAAATACCGAAAATGTTATTTGTTTTATGTATGTCTAACGGCTTAAGAAATCCTTCTAGAAAGTTTCGATTTTCATTTTTTTAGAGAAAATTTTCAAGGGTTATACTCATTCAGACCCACAGATTTTAAATTTTTAAATTACAAATAATTAATTTAATAATTACAAATTTTTCTTTTATTATTTTAATCTATTTTCTGATTCGAAAAAGGTTCGTTTTGAGACAAGCTTACGCTGATGATCTTAGCCAAGGCAAGGCTCGTCTTGAGACAAGTAATAGTCGTCTTAGCCAAGACAAAGCTCGACTTGAGACAAGTAAACTCCTTCTTACCTATCGTGAACATAAAAGTCAAACGAAGGACTATGTCTCGACTTAGTTTTGAGACGCAGCCACACATCGATGTCTTGGAGACGAACTCAAGGCATAACCAAGTCGAAGTCAAGTGGAAGCATTTTTACTCGGGTGAATTGGACGAACTAAACTTAAAGCAAGATAATGCATGTATAAAATTAATAGAAATTTTTTTATAGATCAAAGTGGCAAAAGTGTGGCAAGTCTCTCACGACTGATTGTCACACCTGCGGCATCTCTCGCCCGCGGCATGACTCCCCAGCGGCATCTCCCATTCGGGAAAAACTTTCCAAGCCACATCAAACTGGCAAAAGTGAGGAAAGTCTCCCAGGATTAATAGTCACATTCGCAGCATCTCTCATCAGCGGCAAGTCTCCCCAGCGGCATCTCTCCGCCAAGAAATATTTTTAAGCACTTTCAAAGATGAAGGAACTGCGACAAGGCTCCCCAGCGGCATCTCTCTCCCGAAAAAACTTGTTAAGTACTTCCAAAGGTGGAATAAATGCGGCAAGTCTTCCCAACGGCATCTCTCCCCCACGAAAATTTTGTAAGAACTTCTAAAAATGGCAAAAGTGCGGCAAGTCTCCCCAGAGGAATCTCTCGCCGAACAAATTTTCTAAGTAGTTTTAAAGATGGCAAAAATGCAGCAAGTCTTCCCAGCGGCATGTCACCCCGAACAATTTTTTTCAAACTTCTAAAAATAGCAAAAGTACGGAAAATATTTCAAGCGGCATCTCTCCCCCAACAAATTTTCTAAATAGTTCTAAAGATGGCAAAAATGCTGCAAGCCTCTCCAGCGACATCTCTCTCCCAACAAAATTTTTTAAGAACTTTTAAAAATAGCAAAAGTGCGGCAAGTCTCCCCAGCGGATTCTCTCCCCCAACAAATTTTCTAAGTAGTTTTAAAGATCGCAAAAATGCAGAAAGTCTCTCCAGCGGCATATTTCCCATAACAAATTTTTTGGTAGTTTTAAAGATGGCAAAAATGCGGCAAGACTCCCCAGCGGAATCTCTCCTCCAACAAATTTTCTAAGTAGCTTTAAAGATGGCAAAAATGTGGCAAGTCTCCCAAGGGGCATCTCTCCCCAATGAATATTTTTTAAGAACTTCTAAAAATGGCAGAAGTGCGGCAAGACTCCCCAGCGGCATCTCTCTCCCGAAAAAACTTGTTAAGTACTTCCAAAGGTGGAATAAATGCGGCAAGTCTTCCCAACGGCATCTCTCCCACACGAAAATTTTGTAAGAATTTCTAAAAATGGCAAAAGTGCGGCAAGTCTCCCCAGAGGAATCTCTCGCCCAACAAATTTTCTAAGTAGTTTTAAAGATGGCAAAAATGTGACAAGTCTCCCAAGTGGCATCTCTCCCCAATGAATATTTTTTAAGAACTTCTAAAAATCGCAGAAGTGCGGCAAGACTCCCCAGCGGCATCTCTCCCCCAACAAATTTTCTAAGTAGTTTTAAAGATGGCAAAAATGCAGCAAGTCTCTCCAACGGCATCTCTCCCCTAACAAATTTTTTGGTAGCTTTAAAGATGGCAAAAATGCGGCAAGACTCCCCAGCGACATCTCTCCCCCAACAAATTTTTTAAGTAGTTTTAAAGATGGCAAAAATGCAGCAAGTCTCTCCAGCGGCATCTCTCCCCTAACAAATTTTTTGGTAGTTTTAAAAATGGCAATTATGCCACAAGTCTCCCTAGCGACATCACTCCCCGAACAAATTTTCTAAGTAGTTTTAAAAATGGCAAAAATGCGGCAAGTGTATCCAGCGGCATCTCTTCCCTAAAAAAATTTGTTGGTAGTTTTAAAGATGGAAAAAGTGCGGTAAGTCTCCCAACTTAGAAAATTTGTTGGGGGAGAGATGCCGCTTAGAGACTTGCCGCAATTTTGCCATTTTTAGAAGTTCTTTAAAAATATTCATGGGTGAGAGATGCCGCTGGGGAGACTTGCCGCACTTTTGCCATTTTTAAAAGTTCTTAAAAAATATTCATTGGATAGAGATGTCACTGGGGAGACTTGCCTCATTTTTGCTATCTTTAAAACTACTTAGAAAATTTGTTGGGAGAGAGATTCCGCTGGGGAGACTTGCCGCATTTTTGCCATTTTTAAAAGTCCTTAAAAAATTTTCTTGGGAGAGAGATGCATCCGGGGAGACTTCCCCCATTTTTCTATTTTCAAAACTACTTAGAAATATGTTGGGGGAGAGATGCCGCTTGGGAGACTTGCCGCACTTTTGCCATTTTTAAAAGTTCTTAAAAAATATTCATTGAGTAGAGATGTCACTGGGGAGACTTGCCTCATTTTTGCTATCTTTAAAACTACTTAGAAAATTTGTTGGGAGAGAGATTCCGCTGGGGAGACTTACCGCACTTTTGCCATTTTTAAAAGTCCTTAAAAAATTTTCTTGGGTGAGAGATGCCGCTGGGAAGACTTGCCACATTTTTGCCATCTTTAAAACTACTTAAAAAATTTGTTGGTGGAGAGATTCCGTTTGGAGACTTGCCGCACTTTTGCCATTTTTATAAGTTCTGACAAAATTTTCGTGGGGGAGAGATGCCGCTGAGGAGACTTGCCGCAATTGTTCCACCTTTGGAAGTACTTAACAAGTTTTTTTGGGAGAGAGATGCCGCTGGGAAGCTTTCCGCAGTTACGTCATCTTTGGAAGTGCTTAAAAATATTTCTTGCGGGAGAGATGCCGCTGGGGAGACTTGCCGTGAATATGACAATTAATCCTGGGAGAGTTGCCTCACTTTTGCCAGTTTGATGCGGATTTGAAAATTTTTCCGGAACGGGAGATGCCGCTGGAGAGTCTTGCCGCGGGCGAGAGATTCCGCAGGTGTGACAATCAGTCGTGAGAGACTTGCCACACTTTTGCCCATTTGATGTGGATTTGAACATTCTTCCACGGGTGAGAGATGCCACTGGGGAGACTTTTCGCTTGTGGGAAATGCCGCAGATGTGACAATTAGTTCCGGGAGGCTTGCCGCAGTTTTAATATTTTAATATGAACCCGAAAATGTTTTTCGGGGTAGAGATGCCACCGGGAAGACAATTAATCCAGGGAGACTTGCCTCAATTTAGCCATTTTTAATTGGACATTAAACATTTTTTGGAAGGGAGAGATGCCACTGGGAGAATTTTTACTGGTGATTGATGCCGCAAAAATGTCAATTTCACAGTGAGAAATGCCGCGCGGGAGAGAAGCCGCTGGATAGAGATGCCGTAGTTGTGACATGCCGCAGATGAGGCATGCCGTAGATGTGACATGCCGCAGAGGTGACATGCCACAGATGTGACATGCCGCAGTTGTGACTTACCGCAGATGAGACATTACGCAGATGTGACAAGCCTAAGATGTGACATGCCGCAGATGTGACATGCCTTAGAAGAGGCATTCTGCAGATGTGACATGCCTCAGGTGTGACATGCCACAAGTAAGACTCGCCGCAGAGAGACTTGCCACATGTGACATGATATGGACCCAAATTTGTTTACTCTTCTAAATAAAATAGTTGAAAGATTTCTGGTTAAAAAATATAAATCCATGAAATCATTTTCAATAATCTAAATTTAAGAATCAATCAATAATTTTTTAAATGTTTGAAATTATAACATTTCAAGCAACTTGAAGTTGAAAATTTAAAAAAGTAATCAAATACCTTTTTTTAACGGAACACTTTAAGTTAGGAGTTAAATTATCTATCTTTGAAGCCATTCCAAATTAATTTTTTTTAACTATTGAAAGCTACTTCCAACAATTTAGTTACAAAATTTAAGATCGTTTGACTAGTAACGCTTTCGAATTTTAACAGTTCAATTTTTAACGTTAAAATCTGTAAAATGATTTGATTTGGAACAGGTTCAGAATTGTATTGTAAATTCAGTTATTGTTCAATCTTTTATTCTGAAAATGCAGTTCAATTTCAACAATCAAAAGCTACTTGATATTTACAAATGATTAATTTTGAAATTCTTTAAGTAAAAACACACGCTTAAAATGGAAAATTTTAAAATAAAATATTTTAGAATTTATATTTATTTTTAATTTTGAAATTTA
Source organism: Belonocnema kinseyi (assembly GCF_010883055.1). Lineage (NCBI taxonomy): Eukaryota > Metazoa > Arthropoda > Insecta > Hymenoptera > Cynipidae > Belonocnema > Belonocnema kinseyi. Next base: position 81,742,661 of record NC_046662.1, on the reverse strand, counting down.
TCTTAAAACAATTTAATTGTAAATGTTTATAATTTAATTTTTCCATTTAGAACGATAAAAATAGTGGTGAATTTATATTTTTATTTTAGATTTCAAATCCTTTGAATTTTAGATGATCCAATTTTTTTGATTTGCATCTGAAACCATTTTTATTTCAAGAGTATTGAAATCAAAATAAAATTGGTTGAAAAATATTTCATTTTTAAATACTTCATATTTTAAATTATACAATTTTTAACGCCTTTAATTGGAAATTATAAAAGTTAATTTACATTTAATCCGATCAAAAATGTCTGTTCAATATTTTTTTAAAAATGTTAAGCCCCTCTAAATTCGAAATTATTAATTAATAACACAGGCCCACAAAAAAAAGTTGTCTGCACGAGAAAAGTGACTAGCATGCACTTATGGATTTTGAGCCGCTGAATCCGAATATGGACTTAGAATTTGACCTACACGTCTTAGTTTCCCCTTAGATGCAAAAGGTAGGGAAAAGCCTACAGATTTTTTCGTCACACAGGCCATACAAAAAATTTGTCAGCACGAGAGAAGTGACTAGGTTACTCTAATGGATTTTGAGCTACTGAAATCAAATCTGGCCTCAGAATTTCTCCTACATGTTTCATTTTTCCCCTAGATGCAGAAAATAGGGGTAACCTAGGGTTATTCTGGATTATATTTTGATAATAACAGTATACGGAAGAATAAATGTACTGGTGTCATATTCTTATGTGCTGGGACTCGTAAAGACCAAATTCATACACAAAAATTCCCTGGTGTGTTTACCGTTTCCCCTAGCTAGGATAAATCTAGGGAAATTGTAGGTCTTGCGCATGTTATGTTGACTTATAAAGCAAAAAATAAGAAAAATGCTATTTCTTCTGCAATTTTGCGCTCTCAATTTAAATTTGATCACTCAATTTATCGTGCTTTTGCCATTTTTTCTCTATATGCAAAAAGAAGGAAAAAGCCTGGGGATTTTCTGTTCAGACAGATTTGCGTGCTAAATCTAAATTTTAACCCCAAATTTTGCAGGCTTGTTCCATTTTCTCTTTAGATGCAAAGTGTAGGGAAAAGCCTAGGGAATTTTTGGTCACACAGGCCCACCAAAAAAAGTTGCCTGCACAAGAAAAGTGACTGATTTCGCACGTAAAACTGTAAAAGATATTAGGCTTTTTAAATTTGTTTACGTGTAAATCTATATAATCTGGGAAAGACCTTCAATTTCCCTAGAATTACCCAAACTAGGGGAAATAGAAGGCACATTCAAGATTTTCGGTGTAAAAATTTGTCATGAGGACAACCGCAGGATTTCGCCGGGAGCGGGTGCTAATCTGAAAAATTGCACCCGCTTCCAGCGAAATCGCGGTAAAATTTCAGCCATAACCACGTCTCACAACCGTGAGATAGGTGGTTACAGTCTGTAAAGCAATCAATACGATGATCCAGCAAAAGCCTCGTGGACCCTAAGAACACGGAGCGACCCAAGGACAACCGTCTTCTGCACTTTTCCCGCAAGAGTTCTAGCATATTGTTGACACGCAGGGATGCTTTTTAGGCTATTAGCAAGTGAAAGCTTGGCACCCGAAAAATTCGATAGCGAACATGGTTCGCTTTTCGCAGTCAAGAAGAACCATGTCAGGCCTCGAGTGAGCAACAGAAACAATTGTCGAGAATATAAAGTTCCAGTATATACGGCACTTCCCATTCTCGACATGGTGTCGCCCTGAAAGACACCTCTCTGAAACGTGACCTTGTTAGTTGTCACACGATTTTTGCCAGATGAGATAGTAAATCTGGTTTTCCAAAGCGGCATCAATCTCTCTATGCACCCAACTATTTGCGGATGAACCTTTCAGATTTCCAAAAGACAGATGATAAGTCTATGGGATGTAGAATCGAAAGCTTTCTGATAATCAATTCAGGCCATCGATAGGTCACGCTGGTAGAATGCTGCATCTTTGCAGGCACATCTATCGATGAGCAGGTTCTCCCGACATCCGGCTACGCCTTTCTTTGAGCCT
>NC_046662.1:81719638-81740537 GCF_010883055.1 Belonocnema kinseyi | reverse complement strand
TTCGCGTATACTGGTATTATCAAAATAACGTGCAAATTATCCCTAGGGTCAAATTCTGAGGCTATATTCGGATTTAGAGGCTCAAATTGAAAAAATATTTTCAATTAAATATTTGACATTTTTAATATTTGGATTTTAGTGGTGAAATTGGATTCAGAGTCACAAAAAATTGAAATCAATTTATCATTGAATCAGACTTTTCAGCCTCGATGATGGCCCCTTATCAGTGATTTGTTTTTGAGATATTAGTACAGAAAACTGTTGATTCGTGGAAGATTATAATTTTATAGTCAAAAAATTAATTTATTGGAGATGTAAATAAAGACTTAAAAAATTGTTTACGTTAATTAAGAATTAATTGTTATAAAGATATAAATGAAGACAACACATTTTTTCAAAGAACATATGACATGGCTAATTCATAAAAATATGCAAAATTCCATTAATTTCCAGAATCAACCTCCAAATATTATTTCAACGGAGAGTCAATACAGCTTCTTTCTTAAACATTAAAAGGTTTACTAAATAGTGGATTTTGAAGTTATTTAAATTTTAATATTAAGAAAATATGTATCCAAAATCGCTAAAATGATGGACACATAAATTTACGTGTAAAATTGTAATAATTGCAAGAAACAAATTTAAAGGTGAATAATGATAATTTTATGTTATGACTGGAATTTGAGGTGTCATTATCCCTTATAATTTGCCTTGGAAACATGTAAATATATGTTTCTTTTCCATGTAAAATCTTATCTAGGAATTGCTATCTTCGATCTTAGAATAGTTAGAAGAATTTCTGCAGTGTTTGTTCTAGAAAGAGGACATGGACACCATTCGTCACTAAGAGCTGCACTCTCTAATCGGGTCGATGTTTAACGCGTTTAGAAGACAGATTAATGACCTCCTTAAAAATCCTGAATGGGTGATAACTTACGAATTACAAATTCACGTCACCCCTGAACCACGCTGGCCAGCCTTTTTTCCTAGACCCCCAATAATTCACTAAGAGGCGTTGGTTCAGGTATCGCATAACCTGCGTTGATAAATAGGCATTCGAAAATGTTCGCGAGCATGATTCCTTTTCTCTCACTCATTTCACTAAAATGTACCTATCAGGAAGTAAAAGCCGTCACTCATTAAACGTATAATGGTTGGTAGAACGAGAAAATTTTATAATTTGTCTTGTACAATTGTTGGAAACGAAGCAGTGATTGGCAACCTTATTTAAACATGAAAGAATACTCACAAATGAAACTTCTGATAAATATTTCAAAATATATTATTATTATTTCCAATGTTTTTATTAAACTTTTACTCGGGTAAACCCGATTATACATCATAGCCACGGACTAAGTCAAGTGACTGATGAGATTAAAATGTTATAAGTTAATTTAAATAATTTATTACGATGGTTAAAACCTCCTGCGATGATGTTGTAGGTATACAATCACGAGCGGCCACGAGCGTTATTATTATTATTATTATTATTATTATTATTATTATTATTATTATTATTATTATTATTGTAATGACCACGATATCTTTAGGTGAAAACTTTTGGATATTAATTGAATTTGGGGATTAAAACACGATAGTATTATTCTAACATTAAAGTGATGTCTCTATATCGACAAATGGGTGGTCAATCATTGTCATCGTGGATAAAGTGGAAAAATAATTATTGGTCACAATATCTGAAAATAAAATGACAAATGTCATTGAAAAAATTAATTAAAAATTATTTTAACTTTGTATAGGCTATGTATATAACTTTTTGTTAGTTGTTAGCCTCGACCAATCATTATGCAATTAGAAGATAATCACTGTGATTTCATAATCAGTTATCTATATAACCTCATACGGTGAATATGACTGTATTTCATCACATTTCAGTGGCTAATCGTACAATCATTGGCCTGTGATAATCACTTTGTCGTTGTGGCCAATCATTTTAATATTTGTAATTATTATTAATTTCTTTGAATAAAAATTATCTACTACTTTTTTTAGTCCATAATAGTTTTTACAAATGGTTATACTAGATAAAAATGTCGAACAGCAAAATTAACTTAGATAAAATTCGGAAGAAGTGAAGGAAAGAAAAAGAGTCTTTTGGATTTAGACAGAATGTCCAATACTAGAACTTTTTCTCTAGTGCCATGAACGTAGCTTCACTCAAAAAATGAAATATTTTCACAAATTTGAACACGAGTAATTTCCCCTGAAAAATAGGTCGAAAAAAGTTAACTTAAGGAGGCCATAACCTATGACCTTTTGGGTCCTGGTCATTGCTTTTTGTAGAAGTACTCGAAATTACATCTACTTTGTACAAACTTCAGACATTTTGCTCTAGAATTCAATTGGAAGAGTCATTTAAAACACGAGTTTTGGAACGATATTAAAAAAAATTTCTAGGATGCGTCGTAGTAATTTCTAGCTAGGCTTGAATTTTTATTATCAGTAGAACCCCTTAATAAGCCGCATCAGCGGAAAAAAATTGATTTACCTACTAATTACCGTAAAAAAATTAGCAGATGCTTGCACTAAAAAGTGTTCTTCTGATAGTTTAGTAGACCTGAAACATTTCTAGTCTTTTCAATCTAGAATATACCTATAAAAGATAGACATTTGATCCTACATGAAATGAGTTTATATTTTTACTATGTTAAGGTGAGCTTAAGACGTAAACAGTTCAAAAGTAAGAAGGTAAAAAGTCCACTGTGTTGAACACTGAACCCCTTATAAAAAGGATCAGTGGATCAGATTTGGGCCGAACTTACGTTTATTGTCCCGTCTTGTGATTCTGGTACACGCTACTAAATAAAATCTCACAAGAGAATCTTCTTGTCTACCTGATATCAAAATCTCTACACACGGTAAACCATCCCTTCTTCGGATATTCTTACAAAGATCATCAAGAAGAGTTATTGACTATAATAAGATGGCGGTAAGCAAGGACTGCTTTTCGAGCAAACTTTTAAGGTTATTCATATCCATTCTTGTTTGGACTTTTTTCTTATATCAAATATCAAAATATATGGGGGGAGACATCCCTACAGTAGATAATGATCCTACAGTATAGATAATCCTTAGTTATAAGCAAAAATACAAGTAAAATAATTAATTATAATTTAAATATAATAATACGTATCGTGACTTAACTATTAATCATATTGAATCAATTATTTACAATCATCAGAATTTTTAATAAATAAATGTCTACTGTCGACCATCTTTCCCTATCGTCATAAGAGATCTGAAGCTTGAGGGGCTATTAAAAAACTATAGGTCATGCTTTTAAAGCACTAGAAGAGACATTAAGTTCTTTAAGAGACATTAAAGTTTACAAACTTTTGAGTGATTTGTGACGTAGGAAAAATGACAAAATAACGGTTTTTATATTGTTTATGTATTAATTATAAAAATTATTATGAAAGGGATTAGTTTTACAACATTGTATCAGTTTATGTTAAAAACAACTATTAAAAGAAAGACATTTTTGGCTGAACATAGCAAAAAAATTTGTTTTGCTTAACAGTCATAACTTTATTACTAATGAAAGCTGGGAGGTTCGTTTTATATTAAGGCAGACTTCATCAAATTTAGGCATTTACCTGAATACGAACTAAATTGATATATCCCAATACAAAAATCCAACTATTTTTATTTTAAAGATGTCTTTTTAATTGAGAATTCATCTTGTGGGATTAAGAATTCTACTTTTTTTTAAATAAACTATTTGGCTAAAAATGCATCGTATTTAGTCGAAAATTTAACTAATTGTTTGGAAATTAACTGTCTTGTTAAAATTTCTACTTTTTGGGTTGTGAATTCAACTGCTTCCTTAAAAAGTCGTCTTTTCGGCTCAAAAAATCCCACCCGCCATCGGCCCCAAAATCGGCGCTATAGAAATGTTTCACTGTATTTGGTTTAAAATTTGGCAGGTTGTGGGAAAAAAATTGACAATATAAATATATACAACAACTCTTTGAAATGTTTGAAGAAGATAATTAGTTATTATATTTTAAAAGAAACTTTCCTTTTTCTCGTTATTTTAGCTTAAAAGCAACTATTTGATTTAAAACATATCTGTATTTTTGAAACCTCAATTATTTTGTTGAAACTTGGACTATTTTGTTAAATTGATCTTGTCTTCATAAATAATTAAACTTTTTTGTTGAAAGTACTACTTTTTGATTGACAATTCACCTTTTATGGTAGAAAAGTCCTATTTTTTGGTTGAAAATTCATCTTTCTTTATTGAGAATGAACTTTCTGTTTGAAAACTTAACTATTTGTTTGGAAATTTGTTTTTGTATGTATGTTGCAAATTCATCCCTTTGGAAGAAAATCTTTTCTAATTAAAAATTCAATTAGTTTCTTGACAATGAAATTTAGCCTGGAAATTTTAGGATTTAAAACTTTCATATTGATTTCAATAGGGTATGTACATTTATGTTTTGTAAACAATTTATTCCCTTATTATTGCCCTATTATTTCAAGAAATCACCCTTTTTACCCTGCTTTAACAGCATTTTGGCATATGAATTCGTTTTTTATTAAATAAAATCCAAAACTAAATTTTGACTACGAGGGTTGGGGGATGGGTCCAGATTTGTGATGTCAACCTAGAGGAGGAGCTGATCTTTGAAGGAGGAGAGAAGGGGTGGAAAAAGTGTTTAAAACAGAGTGACGTAGTTTTTAAGCCGCCTGAAGATAAAAAATTTCAGTAAACACTATCCAGCATCATTTTTGCTTTTCGAAATTGCGATTTTTTCTATATTTTCAATCTTACCGAATCACCATGTCCCTTCATTTTCATTAGGCACCATCCATTTGATTCTTTTGTCCCTTGATTATATTTGGATCTTGAATCAAACTTAGTAATTCAATGGACTTCTTCTATTGGCTGGTGTAGTTATTAGGATTGCATGAATATAAGATTTCCTTGATATTTGGAATTTGGATTATTATTATGTGGTCAATCAGGCTTAGATAGGTTTGACCTTGCTCTTTGGATGACTTTATTACTCTTCTTCATAATATTATTTGAACTTTGGACCTATAGTTTTACCTTCTATGAATGCTTAAACATTAGCCACTTTTAGTCTTCAAATGATAACTACATATTTCGATCAAATATTAGATTAATCAATTTTCGGCAGTTTCTTTACCTCGCTCTTGTGTTGGTTTAATTACTCTGCACGGCTACTTCTGGCAGCTAACTCACCCACTATTTCAAATCTGTAAAAAATCATTTTCATTAAACCACCCTTAGCACATTTAACATATATATCCTAGCTGCCTGCAACTGACAGAAACTTTTTTTATATTTTTGTCTTCTGTTTCCAGGAGTCCTACAAAATTTATAAAGGGTTGAAGTAGTTCGACAAATATTTTTTGGAGACTGTTTAAACTAGTTTTTGTGGCTGGCTCTGTTAGTTGTGTCAGTCAAGGGCTGATATCCAGTGAGCCCTGTGCAAACGGAACATACCTTTTACAACATTAATTCTCTTAAAGGCTTCAGTCGATAAACCGTTTGCTGTAATCGATGAAAAACGACACATAAAATTCTTGTAATTATGTCTGGGAAAAGCTGGTTGAACAACGTCATAAACTCGATAGACCTTCCGCTATGCTAATAACCTTCCCCATAATGTTACAAGTGTTACCGCCTCCACACTCAAAAAGGATCACCAGCATTGTTTATGTCACTATACTTCACTTTAACTCGATATCCGGTTTGATAACAGTCTCTATAGTCTTTGTAAATACCTAATTCGAGCTGCAACTATCATGGAGGTGAATGACATATCTTACAGGCACCAGAATTTTCTTTAATCTTTATCATTGGCGGCACGATCGTCTAACGTCTTGTACTTTTATTACCACTTTTCTAGTAGGGAGTAGGCTTCAGTTTACGATCGATTAAAGTCATAAATAGCTGATTCGTCAGGGAGGTGAAAGGACCGACATAGGACGTAAAACACGACGCTACAAGATTTTAACCGCCCTCTACATAGGATATATTAGTACGTCGTGGGCACTGGGCCCCGTAATGCGTTTACGCGCTACTCATTTGAATATTTTATTGTCACGACTATTCTATAGTACGACGCTTAAGTGATAGGATGTGTTTAAGATTTTATGTGGAGATGAGGAGACGTCCCTGCAAGGCGTGGTACATTAATGACACTGCCTGTATTTTAACGATCAAATCCAATCTTCGCTTTGTAATAAGTATGAAGTCTGTAGCAGGACTTTATCAACGCAAATTTTATAAATAAGCTCTTGCGCACTTTGTATTATTATTACAGGATTTATAGAATCAACATTATACCTCTGAGTGAGAAAAGTACATGGGTTATTTCATAAATTTTTCTATCTACTGCATCCCTCGGTTACCAGCAATGTTTATTATTATCATTTTTATTGTACCATTACGTTATAACCCTTTCATAGTAGCGTGATTTATTCGGTTTTAGCCTTATTATACTATCGGGGATTAAGAGATTCACAAAGTCACCATCTAAATCTCTCTAGGCTGACTCATCAGTAGCCAAGGTCTACATTTTCAGGCTCTCTCACTTCACTGGCACCCTTCAGCATGCATTTCTTATAAAATATTTGTCACCACACATTTCTATCCTGGCATACCTCATTAGCTTCCTCTACGTCAATGCATTTCCTCATGCAAACTCTTGTGTTTCTTGGCTTTTTTCTGCAATAGGGTCTCATTCACACATTTCAACCACTCTTTCCTCGGTCTGTCTCTGGGTATGCTACCATTGACCTTACCTCTATATTTTTGTTTCATCAGTCTGTTCATCTTTAACACTTATCAAACAGTCATTTCCTTACACCACATTCTTTTAGAATTCGCTCATTACTGACTTTGTCCATTAGCCTTCTACCGCATACACTGCGCTGAAAGTACAGATGTCCACAGCGAATTGTTTAGAATCCTATTATTAGTGACTTTGTTCGTTAGCGTTTTACTGCATGAATTGCGTTAGAATTGTAGTTGTCTAGACCACATTCTTTGCGAATCCTCTTATGACTTACTTTGTACATAAGCGTTTTGCAGCATACATTGCGCTGGAATTGCAATTGTCTACAGTCTATACCACATTCTTTGAGTATCCTTGCATTACTGACTTTATCCATTAGCGTTTTACTGCATACATTGCGCTAGAACTGCGTGCCCACTATTGTCTATTTCTGGTATATTGCAATTTTAGCTTTATAAGTATTTATTCTAGTTCTGTTAATTGGCTCCAATCCTGCCGATAATCTTCCTACCCTCATTTATAAGCTAAGCTATCTTTTCATCGATCTTTAATCCAGGGAAATCATATAATCTGGTGTAATATCCGCGTTATCCTAATCTACTTTTAATCCCAGGTAATCTACTTGTAATCCATGATAATTCACTTGTAATTCGAAGTAACCCAGTTAACTTACTCAAGCTCAAATACACTTAGGGGAGATTTTTGGGGATTTGGAGAGCTCGATAAGAGGATTTTACACGTATGCGTGATTTATAGCCCTAGGGAGAGTTCGGCAAGGGGTGTTTACACTAAAAAGTAATTTTGGAGCCCCTTGCACAGCTATTCACTGCCCCTAAAATTACCCCTATGTGGAAAATCCCTTTTTCCATTCCTACCTAATCCTTAAGCCGATTCCTCAGTGCAAAATTCCCTTTTTGCCTCTCCCAATTACCAAAAGTCTTCACTATGTGTTCAACCCACTCTTTCAGCTCTCCGCAGCTCAAAACCCAATACTAATTATGAAGCTCCAGCTCTCCCCAGCCGCAAAGATCATCCTGAAATTCAATGAAGATGATTTTCAGTAGATTGCAATAATTTAAAAAAATTTCAAGAGAATTCGAAATTTACAAGAGCTGTAAAAGGCCGAGTAATTCACTTGTGACAAGGAATAATCCAAGCAACCCGAGTAATCGTGGATTATCTGTGTAATCCAAGCAATATTATAGATAATCCACTTATAATCCAAGGTAATACTTGTAAGCTTAAGTAATATACATGTCATATTAGGTTAATCTTCAGTAATGCTTATGATGTGCAATTGTGATCCTAGGTAATACAATCGCGACATCAGGTCATTTATTTTAATCCTAAGTTATCTACATACAAACCGAGGATATCAATTTCTAAAGCTGAGTAATTAATTTAGAGCACTCTACTTGTAATCTGCTTTTAATAAAAAACAAATCTGGTGTAATCCGGATATTTGCAGTATTTCGATCCATGCAGATGATCCAGTGTCACCATAGACAATCCACTTGTAATTCTTGATAACTTACTTGTAATTTACTGTCATTCTTTGGTAATTCGGGGTAATATTTGTTTTATCCGGAGTAATGCATATAATCCAGATTATTCAGTGTAATTCTAAGTTTAGACTCTTATAATCCTACGTGGTTCATTTGTAATTCAGCGTCATCCAATTATTATCTACTTGTAATGAACGTGTAGCCCCAATTAATCCACTTCATTGGTAGTAATACAGCGTATTCAAGATAATCCAGTTTAATCCTAAGAAATTCACTTGTGAAATGAAGTAATCCGCATGTGATTTGGAGTAATCCACTTCTAATTTACTTTGAATCCTCGTTTAATTCGAAATAATTCGATTGATTTGAGTTTTTTCAAGAGTATTTTGCATTGCTTTCCGATATTTAGATTTCTGAAGATTGCTTTCGCAGAAAAAAAATTAAGTTAAATTTTGTTGCATGTAAAATTTCCCGCTCTTAAAGTTTAAATGCTATTTGGCGAAATTTTATCCTAAGATGGAATAAAAGCTGTGGTCTGCTACGGCGTCCTTAGCAGCAATGAGAAAACGGCAAAGCATGAATGAATTTGAGCTATAAATGGAGATACCAGATTTAAAACAACACAGAAAAAGCAAAAGTTAAAATTTATTGCAGGTGAAGCTTGCAAAAGTTGAAACTTAAACATATTTGGCGAAAGTTGTGCCGAGGTTATGTGAATAATTCGGATCTAGTCTACTGCGTCACGCTGAAGTGAGCAAATTTCGATAAAACATGTAGAATCAGCAACTGAAAACACAAAAAAATTGTTTTCTTACTGGTATATCTCCTCCGAAATAAATTACACTATTGCAGATGCATCAGAACTTATTTAATACCATTTAGCAAAAAGCGCAAAAAGCAACTGACAGATGGGAATCCCCGGTTCTCTTCAATTTAGTAAAGTTAAACGACGATAGATAGCGCTAGCGTCGCAATTCTTGCTACATCTCGAATAAAAATGGAGCGATTATAAGGCAAAAGATTATCCAGACACGTTTTAAAAATCGGAAATTATCTTTCATTCATGTAAAGTTTATCTGACAAGGTTCATTTTTGTTGCGGTGAATCTTTCACCTGGAATCGATGTAAACTTTATCTTGTGTTTTTTTTTGTGTTAAGACCTCATCCGAGCGAATTTATATCCAGTGTATGGATTCAATATTGGTAAGATGAAAATGTTTACATGGCAGGGTGATAAACTTCTCTTATGTTCATCCGGTCGACATTGATAACGATTAGTTATCGGATAGAAAGTCTCATAAACGCAGCTGTAAAAATTCTCACATTTCGAATAATATAAGTATACTAAAAAAAGACATCATTTTGGTATACGAGATTCAGGCACGAAGCGAGTATGCAGATTTTCATAGCCATATCGAAACCCAGAGCATCGTTTCCTGTTTGAAATATCAGAATCAGAAAATACGGTATCTAGATTTTTCACTATTTTCATTCGATTACTGGACAGAGATATTAGAAAACAATACACTGGGAGCCGTCGACTAGGGTAAACCTGCATATCAGGGAGAATTCGGGGAATGTTCTTTGTCAGGAAAAGTAAGGGAAAAGTTAGGAAATCCTGATATAATTTTCATCTCAAGAATTGATTTGCCTTCTATTCTGATTTCTATTTCTTTTTGTTGGCAGTTGCTTCTTCCTGACTATTATACTTTTAGATAAAACTATTATTATTCGGTGGTACATTCAAGAATTTTGTTAAAATGTCATATTTTTGGTTGGAAACTATTTTGGCTGTAAATTTACTGTTCGCTGGTTGAAAATGAATCTCCTTTGGTTAAGGATCGAAATTTGTTTAAATTCCTTGAGAAATGTATCTCTTTCGTTTAAAATAACTTTTTTCAACTGAAAATGTAATTTTACAAAATTCATCCTTTTGCTTCAATTTTCAGCGAATTAAATTTATATTTCTTTCTTGACTGAAAAATCTTTATTTGTTGTTACTTTATCTCTTCGGTCGAATATTTGACGATTTTGTTAAAATTTCCTTTTCTCCTTATTCACATTTAATTTTTTTTACCTAAATATTATTTTTTCCATGTTTGGTGGGATTTTTTTTTAAGACAAATTCTACACTAAAAATGTCACGAGATTAAAATTCTGGTGTTTGGATATTAATGGTCATGAAACATAAAAATCGGCGAAGGCGAAAATCAGGGAAATGCAAGGAATTTTTAAAATTAAGTTTTTTGGTCACACTGTACACAATTATATTTATTTCGAAAAACTTGTACACGGTTAAGCACAGAATTGTTAAACATTTTCTAAATACTATAAATATAACTATCAGAATGACAAACAGCAGAATAGATGCTCAACACTTCATCATGAGCTTGATAAATAGGTCCTATTGTATTGCCATAATTAGCGAACTTTCTGTTCTTCCGGTTCCACTTCGGAAATATGCTTTCCAGATCCCCGGGCGTTATTTTCTCGCCAGACACTTGACACCTATAGTAAAAATCGCCCGGCATTTGTACGTCCCACTTGAGTCACAATTTCCTAAGAAATGTACAGAAAAGTCTTCACGGAGTACAAAATGTATGGCGAGAGACGTGTTTAGTTTCGTTCGCAGGTCTGAATAAATTACTGGCGTCTTTTGCGGTCGAGTGCCTAACAAGATTAAATTATTGTAACTTGCTTGGAAAATGCAATTATGTTTGTCAATCAACTGGAAACAATGCCATATGTCAAATGCAAGGTCAAAACTATTTCCTCTTCCCAAATATGTAATTTAATTTAAATATTGATTCCCGACACGTTGAGAATAATCATGTATTCTGGACCTTTCTTGGGTTGTCGCACTCTCGAACGATTTCAACTAGTCTTTGCAGCTGACTCGCCAACCAAAAAAAATAAGTTTAACAGTGATTGTATGGTAATGCCTCCCATACTTTTCTTCCCCTACTCTCGTAACTTTACCCTCTCGTCGAATTTCCCCTCCCAGCATTGCACCGTTTACTTTCCCTCCCTGACCAAACATCTTCCTCCTCTACTTCCCCCTCTACCAACTTCCCCAGCTAACACAAGACTTCTTCTACTTCGCTCACCCAGTCATAATTATCCTCCCCTACTCACATACCCTACCCTATTGACTCTATCTTTACTCTCTTATTACCCTCTCGTTGTTCCCCTCACTCTCTCCACTTTCTTTCTCTAATATCCTATTACTTCCTCTACTTGTCCTGCCCGCAATTCCTTTCAATTCTCCTACTTTTTCCTCCTCTCTTTTCTCCAACTTCCTCATCACGCATTCTTATTACTTCTCCAACCCTAATTTCTCCTCACTTATTCTAGTAGACCTTCTCTCTTATTACCTTATTTCGCCTACTTACTCCCCAACTTTCAATTGCTTCGTGTACTCCTCACCCCCCCCCCTTTTTTCCTTGACTTTTCCTTTTCACTTCCCCTACTTCTCTGCTAATTTCACCTCACTTCCCCTCATAAATCATCGTTTACCCCACTTACCTTAACAATTTTTTTTAACCTAACATAAAAATTATATTTTTTTTTTATTTGAAAGTACGAGATCAAAAGGTTTCAACAAAATATTCAAATCGATGCTAAAATTCAACCGTTAAAGATTAATTAAAAAGTAAGGTGAGAATTCTGAAAAGAATCGGTAAAAAGGAAAAAGGAAACGATAATTATTTCTCATGTATTAAAAATTCAAGTGTCTAAATAAAGAAAAATCACGTTTAACGTACAACTATGCATAATGGTAAGAGAAAGAATTTTCCAAATTGCTAAAAAGTTTAAAGGACACGTAATCCCCTGATTCTTAGCGCCATTATAAATAACAAAATAGGTCACCCGAACATACAGGTCACACAGGATTCACACATAAACCAAAAGATGGACAATAAAAAAAATCACATGAATAAAATTAAGATCATTGCAAAAATCAGGGACATAAAAGGGACACTTATCGTGAGTAGTGATGTATCGTTTTAGTGTTGAGTATAAGCCATTTTTTTGCGTCTATGTTTCAAGATTAGTAAAAGAAAGCAGCACAGAAAGAAGTCACAGTCGACAAAGGATTAGACGAAACGAATTTCCAAATTTTGAATTTTGAAGATTAATTTAAACCAAAATTACAGAATCAGAATAATTCGCCACACTGAAACACAGAAAGTTTCGCGTTTCCAAGTACCGGTTTTGACGGCTTCATTCAACCTTCTCAAAACAGTTTGACATAATTTAAAAGAAAAATACCTTGAAATAATCGGCTCGTTGTTATTACAATCTCAGCGAGTCGAAATTCACAAATGTGGCACATAGGAAAATAATTTTATGGGCACTCAAATTAAATAACTACCATTTGGCAGAAAACAGATAATTGTCAACCACACTCGACGGTAAGCGAACATTAAATGAACGCCCAGCACGCCTCATTATGATGTGCGATTTTCCCGCTCTTACATAATGTGACAATAATTGGTAGAGTTGAAACAATTTTAGCGCCAACTCACACACATACATACATACCTGTGGCAATTAGTCGTCTGGTCGTTTACTTAGGAATACGTGCCTCAAATAAAATAATTATATAATTAAAAATTATGCTACATTATGCTTATACCTATACCCTCATCATCCCTCATTTCCCGTCACTTCCCCTACTTGCCATCCCCTGATTACCTCACATTCCCCTGATTTCCCCTTCCCTTATTTCTCCTCGCTGCCTACACTTCCCTGATTCTGATTGGATTTTTTTCCATCTTATGAAATGTATTGGAAAATTTTTTAAAAAGTTTAAAATTGATGAAATGGCAGCAGTTTCATTCAAACTTTGTAAAGTCAATTTATTTGAAAATATCACAGTTATTGTGTTACATTTCAACAAAATACATGAATTTGTAACGAAAAAGTTGAATTTCTAACAAAAAAGATAAATTTTTGAACAATATACACAAATTTGCAACTAAAATTGAAAAAATTCATTTTTAACCAAAAAGTGAATTTTGAAAGAAAATGATGAATTTCGAACTAAAATGATGAATCTTCAGCCTAAAAAGATTTCAACAGAAACATTTGCATTTTTAACGAAAAAAAGATTAAATTTTTACTATAAAATAGAGGAATTTTCGACAAAACAGTTGAACTTTCAATTATATAATTAAATTTCCAACTTAATAATAAAATTTTTACATAATAAAAATGAAGATGAAAATGAGAATATAAAAGTGGACTTTTTAACCAAAACGAATTAATTTTTAACCAAAAGTAGTTAAATTTCCTTATTGCGTTCTATTAAGTCAGTTCGCATTGAAGCGAAATAAATTGACTAAAAAGGCATTTTTCTTTTAAAAAAGTGAATATAGTGACTTTTGCTTTAATAAGTGACTAAAAGTTTTTTTATTATTAAAAAACTTAAGAATTTAAGCAAATGCCTGGCATGCTCGATACTTTTGCAGCTCAGCTGTTGCGGCGAAAAGTCAATGTGCTAAAAAGGCGTCAAGACTCAAGTCCATTACAAAGGTCTCAGGATCCTTTACTAAGCACCCGGAAATCTGCGATTGCCGACTGTAACGACTTTGGTCCTTCAGTTCAGAAGAGTGTCTCCAGATTGCGTTCGCACACTTAAGAGCCTGAGAGATTTCGCAAGCCTACCCTCTGACTTTAAAGGACCGACTTCCGTTTCATCTTATTTGTAACAGTATAACACTGTAACAGACTATCAGTGTAACAGCAAAAAGCATGACGAAAGTCGTTGGGTATCCACGCGACCGTGAAATCGTTATTCAAAGCGATTCTCATTATTTTTCTTTTTATTATTTTCCCAGAGAAACAGTATTACTAAAATATACTTAAGTACCATTGTAAAAAGTACTATAAATTATAAAGCCTTTCACTGGACGACTATCTTAGAGAAGTAGTATAACGATATATCTCGAAAATTTCGCAATCATTCTTGTTTTAGCCTTGATTGGTTTTTTATTGCTTAAATTTGTCACATATCTCAAGGCACTGTGAGCGTCATGTCATAATTTTTTATAATTATGGAAAAACAACAACAAAAATTTCTTACAAAAATAAAACTTTTGTTTTATAATTATAAGAACTTAGTACCAGACAAACGTTTCTTAGTGCTTCTCATTTAATTTCCCAAATTTTCAAATCGATATTGCGTTTCGTGTGGACGTAAGTTGGGCGTGAAAAAAATGTAAACCATTTTTTTGGGTTTACGTTCACATTGCGGTTATTTTAATTCAAAGCTATTAGATTTCATGGAAGATTCATAATTCTGAAAACAATTTTGGTTATATTATTCTCTTTAGTTCGAGATTAGTGGTATTTTATTTTTAATAAAAAATTATTAGAGCCCAAAGAAAATTCAGAACTCACAAAAACATTATGTTATGTTATGTTTTGGATTATGTTAGTGTTTTTTTCACATTTACAAAATTTATTATAATTTGAACAAGATTTAGAATCTACTAAAAATTTCGGATTACGTTAGCATTTTCTCTTGAGCTTGGTTATTATTTGGCATTTTAAATCGGAAATTTTTATTTTTAAACCAAAAATAATTGGATTTATTCGAATTATTTTTGTTTGAAATGATCGAATAAATAGACTTGAAGAATTTTGCATTTGTTTTAGTGTTTTTCATCTGAAATTGACATTTGTATTGAAATCATAAGATTTTTTTATGTTATTATTTTGCCATTAAATTCACCATTTTTTGCGCTTTACATCGAAAATTGCTATAGATTTTAAAGAATATTTACCATTTTTTATCAATTTTAGGTCAGAATAACATTCTTTGCCACAAAGAGATATTTTTAAAGACAAAATATTTGGTTGAAGAGAAAATTTACCATCTTAAACAATTTCTCATTATGTTATATTAGTGTTTTCCATCTAAAATTGCTATTGTTGTTAAAAAAATCATTAGATTTTAAAGAATATTTACAATATTTGAACAATAACAGGTTATGTTTTTATTTTCTGTCGGAAATTGGTATTTTTTATAGCAAATTTAACATTTTGATCATGTATATATTGTACAAAAATATTATATATATTATTCCTGAAGTCAAGATATCAATTTTCAGCAATTATTAAAAATATTGTTTTCTAGGATTTTAAGAATTAAAATGATATTATCAGTCTTGCTTTATGGAAGAAACCCCATTTTCCTAATAAAGCTTACTTAAAATATTAATTATGGGAATATTTTTCGTAACTTAATTTTTTCTTACTGCCCCTTGCTACCAGTTTCATTATCGAAGGGTCTCATCGTCCCAAAATTCGTAATGACTAATAAATACATAAACAGTTTATTATAAGAATTTACAATTTACATAACCTCAATAAATAATTAGCCCATTTAATTCAGAATTAGGAGCACATGTACCAGAGTAAAAGTGGGTAATAAAATTTAGAATCAGTGGTTACTTATGGTATGCTTATGCTTATTCTTACACAAAAAAATATATCTGAGTGCGGAAGTCCGTAAATAAACGGCGCTCATCCTCATAATTCACATTCATCTGGCCTTAACTACATTTTACAAGGCTTCATTTTTTGTGTTATTTTCTCGGCGTGGAAAAGCTTTATCCAAACCAAACAGTAATACATATTCCCTAAGTCCCGAGGATAGTGGTCTGGAACCAGTATACAGATTCCGCCCACGCTGGGGAACTTCCTGTCTTCCTCTTCAGGAGTATTTATCTGTTTTCAAAAACCCTTGCCTGAACCAACACCTCTCGTTTGAAAATTCGAAAGAGATCTCCCAAGGGTCACATATCTTTCCGCTCATCTCCATAGAGCGAAAACACACTCCCGATTCCATTTTCTCTCAGGAAGTGTCCATTAATTAGGAAACCCTTTTTCGTGGGGGAGAGGGTCCGAAAAATTTTAAGAAACCTAACATAAATCTTTCTAATTTTTTTTCAACTATACTAATCAACATTTGTTTTGGCTTTTATATAATTACAGTGAAACCTCGATCATTCGAACCTCTATAATTCGAATTTTCGAGAAATTGAACTTTTTTTTGGCCCCGGCCGAAACCTGATGTTTCCGATGTGAATATTTCTCGATAATTCGAAGTTCGATAATTCGAATTTCTGAATAATTCGAATTTCTCGATAATTCGAAGAAAATGGTGTCCCCCGCTGTGATGATAACCTCTATAATTCGAAGTACAGCATGTCAAAATTTTCACGTTTAATTATGATTTTTTTGGCATTCTAATATTAACTGGAAAAACATTTTCACACTGCCAGCATCAATTGTAGTTCAAGGGAAATTCATAATACGTTCTATGGGAGGTATAATAAACATATAAACCAATTATGTGCGCTCATACTCTTATGTTCGATAATTCGATTTTCGATAATTTGAAGTTTTTTTCGGACCCGGAGCACTTCGAATTATCGTGGTTTCACTGTACTTTTTATACTATGGTTGAAATGCGGTTTCACGCCTTTCATGAAATCTCGCAAAAATGGTAAAATTTGCAATCCTTTCACTCATTCCTTCAATCAACATCATTCTTTTTATTTACGTTAATTTTGAGGCCTATGATCTTCATGCTTGTATTTAGTTTGCTCAATATTCTTTACAAGTTTTTTATTGACTCTTTCGTAACAACCTTATTATCTGCGAGCGCTAACCAACGTACCCTTGCTGTCCCGAGATCCACACCTTCTTCGTCGAAGCGGGCCATTCATAGATACTTTTCCATGAATATTATTATTATTACACCATTAATCCATTTCCCTTTCATGGTAAGCGTGCCTCATTGGGCGGGGAAGCGAGTAATGTGAGGAAGGGTTTATAGAATTTCTACATCGAGTGTACATAGTGCAGTATACATAGTGTAGAGTCTACACGATATAATATTTGAATTCCTTCAAATTTTTCAGAATTTCACAAAATCCATTATTATTATTTGTGAATATACTTTAAGACCTTTTAATATCTTTTTAAATTCTTTGAAATTTTATTAAATCTCTCAATCCCTTTATATCCCCGAAATTTCATTAAAATCCCCGGGTACACTTAAAAATTCGTGAAAATATTTCAGTATCGCATGAAATCCTTACTAAACCTTTGAAATCTCGGAACTTTCTTGGAAACATTTTGAAATCTCTTAAATTCGTTTAAAATTATATGGAAATCTTATTAAATTTATTGAAGACCCTTAAAATCTGGAAAAATAATTTCTGACAATTAAAATTCTCTCTCGAATACTAGATTATTTTTTTGAAAATCATGAAATCTTCTTAAATAATTTAAAACCTCTAAATCTATTGTAATCCTTTGAAATCCTTTGTAATAACCTAAAACTTGTGTAGTCCCTCAAAATATTTTCAAGCTCTTCGACATCTCATGAAATCTCTATTAATTCCGTTGAAATTTTGTAATTCTTCTAAATACTCTCTAGTCGTTAGAAATTCCTTTATATCCCTTGCAATTTCTGAAATATTTGTAACTAAAAATCTTCCAAGCCTTTTGAAAATCTCTAAAATCTCTTTTGCACTAGAAATAAGTGAAATAATATTGATATATTTAGTAAATAAAATAAAACCATAAGTAAGAAGGGTACGGGGTGGGGTAACATAAAAATCTTACGAATCCTGACACTGGGTGGAGAGGTGGTCTACAATTTAAAAAATCATCCTTACGTAATTAATGTAATACACGTCACGTTAAATTGTTGTCTAAATATTAAGGGTCTTTTTCGAACCTATACTTGACAACAACTTTGACATTTTTTGTATACCTTAGAGTTTAAATCTTAGGCACTTCATTTTCGTCTGCTAAGATTCCGTGGAGAATTAACACCGCCAAAAGCGATTCATCAACTCTCGCTGTCAAGAAAAAACTTTCCAGAGATCGATCGTTTCCAATAAAAATGTACCTGAGGCCCCCTTCGTGAAATTATGGTCTCGCGTGTTTGGTTCGAATTGACGGGGATGCTCTGATATCACTTTGCTGACAATAACTCGTTCTTGTGCTAGCTTTGCTCATGTTTCGGTGAATCTGACAAACAATAATAGAATACAGTATCATAAATATATTTTTAGGTGCCTTAATCACAACAGTTAGAGAAAAAAATAACTTGCTTGATTCATTTACTTTGCTTCTGTTTGGATTTACACATTCCTTTTTTCAATTCAATTTAATTATCTTGGGGATGTCATGTTTTATCCACTTTTATTATTTAATACATTTCGGATTTCTGTTAGCTTTGAACTTGACAAGTCATACAGGTAGGTCGTAATTCATGAACTGAGTGCAAAAGAATTTAGAAATTAAATGTTCAAATGGAGATATTTTAATGAACGTCAGAGTGTTTTAAATAATTTAACCAGATTTAAGGGATGTTATATGATCTCCAATTATTACACAGATCTTACGGAAGTTTACATACTTTAAGTTTTTCCAACAGACTTAAAAGAACTTCTTCAAATTTAACTAATTTTATGGGCTTTCAAAGAATTGCGTAGGATTTCTAAAGATTTTAAGCTCCAGTTTCAGGAACTTCTAGAAAACTTTAGGAAATAAATAAAATCAAATTTTTAAAAATGTCCAGCGAATCAAAATATTTCAAAGGATTTCACGGTATTTCCAAAGAATGTTGCAAGATTTGAATAATTGAATTGAATTTAATCTCCACAAATTAAAAATATGTCTGGGGAATACAACGGTTTATTTGAAGATCTTTAACATACAAGTATAATAATTACTAATGATTTGAATAGATTCTTATTTTTTCATAGTTATGTATTTTAAAATACTCTAAAATATTTCAAGCGAATATATCAATGTCAATAAATGTCAAAGAATTTTGTATCTTTGCTTAAGATTTCAAGAGATTTCAAAGAATTTCATAAGATTTAAGGTATTTTATAGGCCCTCCAATTATTTCAAGAGATTTACGGGATCTAGATTTTTTTAAACATTTTAAGCTATTTTTAGAAATTTTAAAGAATTTAAAGAAGTTTCAAAATATCTTAAACTAGACTTAAAGGGATTTTTAAATAACTTTAGAAAGTAGATTAAACGAAATCAATGTTTCATGTAATTTTAAAAGATTTAAAGTATTTTGTAAAATCCCTAAGCATTTCCAAGATTTCTAGGGATTTAAACGGTATTTTTAGAAAACTTTGCTAAATTAGTTTAATTTGATTAACCCACATTTAAGGTATTTCAAATGATTTCGACTTGTTTGAATGAATTGTTACGGTTTCTAAAAACCTCAGTGGACCTTAAAGGACAGATTTTCAAGAATTTTAAGTGATTTCCACAAATCTCAAGGGGATTCAAAAATTCTTGAGGATTTCATAAAATCTTAAGCTCTATTTTAAGGATTTTCTAGTGAACTTTGGGAAACAAATTAAATTTTTTAACTGAATAAATTGTTAAGGAAATCCCAAAGTTTCTAATCATTTTAAGAGATTTTTTATTATTTCAAGAAATTTTACAAGATTTATAGGATTCTATAAAGTTTTCAAAGATTTCTAAAGATTTTAATGGTCATATTTTTATAAAACGTTAATTAATAAGTATAGTATCATTTATATTAAAGGAATTTTAAAATATTTCTACCTAATTGAATGAATTTTTACGATTTCCAAAGACTTACATGGATTTTAAGGAACTGCGAAAGATTTCTAGAGAACTACAAAAAATAAGAATACAATTATTTCAAGGGATTTTCACTTATTTGAAATATTTCAAGGAATATGATGGAATGAAAAAACTTTCAAAAGATTTCAGAGATTCTAAGTTGTGTACAAAAATTCCAGAGAATTTCGAGATTGACAAAATTTCAAGGATTGTCAAGAAATTTTTTAGTTCCAAAGATTGAAATGAATTTAAAAGAATTTCATAATATCTAAGTTATTTTATGGGACTTCCGAGTAGTTAGGATCTTTCAGGGAACAAGTCTAATGAAAGAATTAAATTTTTTGAAGGGATTTTAAATCACTTCTAAAATTTGTATGTTCTAAAAATTTTAAAGACTTCGAAGAGCTATAAAAGATTAATCAAATTTTAAGCGATTTTAAAGATATCAAGGAAGCTTACAGATCAAACCTGTGTAATTTTTGTGTTTAAACTCGCTATTTTTATGTACTTTCATAGGAGATTATAAGTGGTCTATAATTAATAGTTCCTTTGTAGTTTCTCAGCACCCGAAAAAGCTTTAAATTTGATATGAATCATTTTCTAACGGAACGCGCATCTTTTGTTTAAACCGTAAAAAAATAACTTTGAAAATAAAAATGATTTTTTTCAAGTGACACAAGATACGAAAAAAAAATCATTATACGAAAGTAATTCACCCAAAGAGGATCTAAAAAAGTGATGCAAGCTTTAGTTATAAGAATACATTAGAAATAAAAAAGTTAACTTTTTTAAAAAACAACGCATGTTGCAATAACTTTTGATTTTACAAAAATTATCACCTAAATTGTATCTACCAATTTTCTTAGAATCACTTTACGCAAAGATGCGTATTTTTAGTGGAAATAAAATGTACTTTGACCGAGATTCTGGTAGTTCGGAAACTACCATCAGCTT
>NC_046662.1:81714940-81719538 GCF_010883055.1 Belonocnema kinseyi | reverse complement strand
TCTAGTCGGGAGTGGTGCTGACTGAAAACAGATGATTTGGAGCGATTCGCGCGCCATCTGTTGGTCATTCTAAGGACTTATTGAACTACCCTCGTACTTAAATGTCTTGGACGATAATATTGAGTGTGGTTATTTGATCGATTGACTTTCTGAAAAATTCAGTTTTACAATGTATCGGTATCCTCAACATTTCAAAGTTGAGTCGACTTACTAGTTAGCTCAACAGTTACTATTTCTATCAATAATTATGGTAATCAAGATTAGCAGGTAATTTGACCTCTCCTTTGATTATTGGTTTGGTTACTTGTAATTATATTTGGATGATGAATTAAACCTAATAGTTTGACTTACTTAGTTATTTCAGCCTGGTTATTACTTCTTAAAAATTAAACTTGCTTGATGTTCGGATCATTCTCATTTCGACCAGCAACTATGTCAATAAAGTTTACATAATTATTTGAGCACGCTGTTGCATTGTTATGATTAATCTAGCCTTCGTATTTTGGCTACCATATACTTTAAAAATTCTCACATATCAGATCTCTTTATTGACAAAAATTATAGGATTACAGATTTCACTTATTTAGCAAGTGATAGCTAAGAATTTTTTAAATTTCTGCATCCTTGAATAACTTACTATTAGTTTACTTAGCTATTACTTTTGTGATCAAACACTGGGTCTATTAAGTAACTTTATGGTCGATCACTGGGGCCATTTGGCCTATCCGCATAATGTATTTTTAATAATTAAGTGAATTAGAATTAGACAGTAGTATGACGTGCTTTAGATCGGTGTGATATAATCGTTGAGATTGAGATTGATTGACATCCCGAAGTATTTGGATGGGAAGTAGGGAGAGGAAAGGGAAATTGAAGGATAGGATAGTAGGGAAGTAGAGGGAAGGAGGGGAAGAAAGAGATATGTAATGAAGTGTTCGGGATATAAGGGGAAGGAAACGGAAGTGGACGAAAGTAAGGGAGGGGAAATATGGAACGGATAGATTCGAACGACTTAATTAATATCTCAATAGTCAACAAAACAATTTTTGCAGATAATAGTCCTCAAACAAAAGACTTGCTTAATCTTTGAATCTTTATACTTTATATCAGCAACTAGGTCAATCACGTTTAAATGCCTATTTGACCTTGATTTCGAGGTGTTTTGATTATTCTATTATCTTGACTGGCATAAAATTACTAAATTCTCCCACAATAAATCTCCTTACTAAGACAAATTAAGGGATTAAATGATTTTATAAATGTAATTTCTTCCGTAAGTGTTCACTAAAGATTAGTTTGTAAATTCTTCATACTTTATTGACTTTTTAGTTCGTTCGACTACTACTCTCTTAATCAATAAGTAGGTCAATCGAGATTAAACGGTTGTTTGACCTCACTCTTAGATCACTTTGACTCCTTTACTCCATGATTATATTGAGCGGTTGTATTAAACTTATAAGTTTGATTGGCTAAGCCAACCTCTGTTCATTAAGGCAGCCATGGAATATTAAATCAATTAAATGCATAGTCAATAGAAATGCAAATATCTGGCATGAATCCGATCATAGATATCCCGTTGAAAGTTGAGGAGAGACCAGGAGCAATCCTTCGGTGAGAAAGTACCCTGATTTCCATCTACAATGATGTTAAAGACCGAAGGAGTAGGCATTTGTAATCCCGCGAAAGCTGGGACCAGAGTCCAATTTATATCGCGTCTTGAAGACGCAGTCGATTAATCCTGTAGGACTCGCGGGACCACCCAGGTGAAACTAACACCCTGCTTTCCTTCTCTCGCCCTGACATTGCTCGCGCGTCGTAAACGTCCTTCGTCCTACTTTAACGGTTCGGCGGCTTATACTAAACGCCCAACTCCAGACAAACTAAGGACCCAATCTCAAGGCAGCTGCACGTCTTCAACCCTTTTTAATCAGCGCTTAATCGTCCTCCTTGCCCTAATTCCAAAGACATTCCTCTCTCAATGTAGGCCAGTTATCTTGCTATGACAAAAATCAATCTAAAATCGCTTTATTTTAATTTAGGTTAATTAATGTTCATTTCATGAATCTTATTTGGTAGTAAATGCACGCGCGAGGCGCGCATAAACGTCTCTAGGTTTTTATTTCTCAATGTTTACATATGAGGTTGAAAAAGTTTAAAAGTAATAATTAATCATTTTTAATTTAATGCGTTTGAAATTTGAAAAATATATGTTTTGTAAGATTTTTAATTTAAAAAGTTTGAAATAAAATGTTTTTATAAAAGGTAAATATTTCATATGGAATAAATAGGAATTGAACTTGCATTATTTGAAATTAAAAATTTTTTAATCAGAGACCCTCAAATACGAAAAAATTTAAAATAGGACTGTTTCATCATAAAAGGGATTTGAAATTTTTTCATTTCCAATTCAAAACGGCCCAAATAAAATTAAACCATTTTATTTTGAATTGGAGAATCTCAAAACAAAAATATTTCTGATTAAAATTTTGAAATAAGGAAAATTCAAAAAATTAAAAAATTAAATATATTCAGATTCGAATTTTATAAAATGGATTATTTTTATTTCATATAAATTAAAATTATGCTGTTTCTAATGAAAAATTTTCAAAATTGAATAATGCGATGAGAATGTGCCAGATTTTTTTTAAAGTGAAGTTAGAAAAATTTTCAAATAAAAAAATAATATAGTTTTTAATGCCTGGTTCAAAAATCATTTCATTTTTAAGGCTTTATTTGAAAAAGTATTGTCTCAATTTTTTATTGTTAGGAATTTATTCTGGACGCATTAGGCTTAAATTTGTTAAATTAAAAATTCCTTAAACTGAAAATTGAGGAGATGTAAAATAATTCTATTTGATTGAGCGTTTAAAATTAAAACCAATCCATTTATGATATTTAAATCTGAAATTATTACATTCTGAACTGAATATCAAGGCCTTTAATAAGAAATGTTTAATATTTGAATTTAAAACTACAATATTGTGAAAATCGAAAATGGAGACCTTCACAAATTAAGAAATTTCAAACATAAAATTTTAGAATTTGAACTTCTAAATTTTTTGAAGCAGGAAAACTTTACTTTCAAGGGCTGAAAACTTACATTTTTCATAAATACGCATTAAATATGATAATTATATTGACAATAATTATCAAAAAACTTATTTATTAGGGAACATCCATATACTATGTAGACAGTTTAGGGGGGGGGGGGTGTATCGCAAAATTCTACGCTTGTCCACGAGAGGGACCGGGAGTCGAGCTAGAATCCACGTGGACACACGTTCCCCTAAATCTGTGAAAAATATACTAAAATCAGATAAGGTATACTCGAGGTACACTCAAATTTTTTATATTATGCTTTGAAGACCAATAATATCTATATTTTTTATGAATACGTCCACGTGGACAGATTAGGGGGTGGGGGGAGTTGTCAAAATTCCACGTCTGTCAACGAGGGTTGAGGGGGGCAAAAAGTAGTGGAAAATTGTCCACGTGGTATATGAATGGCCCCTGATGAATAATTATTTCAAATTATACATCGGGATTATTAAAATTCATTTATTTTGAACTAAAGTGCAAAATTAATAACTTGAAAATCAAAGTAAAAGCATTTTGATCCAAGGGGAAAAACTTTAAATTGCTTTAAGTGAGAAAGGAATTTTATAGGATGTCAAACTGATTTATACTAATAAGCTGTCTCATTGACATGCTAGAAAATGTTGCGAAAGAAAAAAACACGCTAAAAACGAGCAGAGACATAGGATATTCAATGTGGATAAAGTGAATGAATGAATTGGAAGTTTATTATTAATAATAAGAGAATTTATTTTATTGAAGAAACATGAGTCATTGGTATAAGATATGAGTATAAGATTTTTTTTGTTTTTATTGTAAAAACAATCTTTCTTGGCTGAAACCCAAATTCTTTTGTTCAACATTTCTCTTTTTGATTAAAAATAATTCTTTTTTGGTCTAAGATTTAAATCATTTGTTGACAATTCATATTTTTTGGTTCAGATCAACTTTTTTGATTAAAAATTAAAACATTTTTCAGTGGCAAAATCAAGTATTATTTTTTCTCGTGTTAAATACAAATTGTAATTATGGTGAGTAAGCCTGGTTTTGGTAAACTAATAAAATTATGCATTAGTAAATCTTATATTTTTATCAGTTCTATTATGCACAAAAATTAAAAATTCGTTGTCACTGCCATTCAACTGAAACTCAATTTTTAATTATCTTTGTATACTTGGCTACTTACTTCATTCGAGTTTGTCAAATTACCCAATCGGCATTGGGAAAAGCGACAACAATGCTATCCAGACTTTCATGACACACCTATTTTTTAGAGAAGGATTAAGCTGTAAGAGGAATTTGATGTTATCTTCATTCGAGATAGGAAATTAATTTTTGGTATGACGAAAAGGCACTCGATCATACAACATGAAGGACCTCTAACTGACTCACAGTATTGTATTGTGGCAGATGCTTCATAGTGGACACATTTTCGATCAAACGACACCCACAATCCACACGATTATGATAATATTTCCCGACAGGACATTTATGTTTTTTTTTTTCTCAGGCACATGAGGGGC
>NC_046662.1:81678076-81714930 GCF_010883055.1 Belonocnema kinseyi | reverse complement strand
AGGACTGACATGAAACAAAACGTTCTTGAACGATTCGCACTTCTTCGGAAGAAAGTTTATGTGGGACAGGGTTTGCAAAGATAAATACTTTGATGTTTTATCCGAACATGAATACTAAAACCCCTTGTTACCCAAATTCAAAAGCCTTTCAATAAAATTAAAATGTTCTCTGTCATCAATCAATTAGGGGTGATTGAATGTATTATTTATTACCACTTTCATTTTATATTTCATTTGTGATTGCAGTTCTGAAAAGAGAAATGGCTATAAATTCGAGACCGATGATCGCGTACATTTCGAGAACGTAGCGATACGTTGTTTATAATAAAATTTTCGTCGAAATTTATTACGAGAATTTATTACTTTTCTATGGCTGAAATAGAAGGAAAATCGACATTTGTTTTTACGAGGCGTGTCTAATCGATTCCCCGATATTAATACTTCCCATAAAACCTGTTCGTACACCTGAACCGATGTGCACACCTATGGGTACAATAATGCACACCGGCACACTCATTCAATTCCTATAGTTACCCCAAGGGTTTTGAATTCTTTCCTCATCACGAGGTCACAGTTCATTCCCTAAGCCCAAGGTCACAGACACCTGCTTCTAACATTAAGGGGCTTCTTACCGCCACATTAGAAATGCCTTTTTCTAAGATGTGTGTGAACTTAGCACCATCAGTTTCAGAGGGAGGGCAGATCAAATTTCAAGAGGTGGATAGAAGCAGGTTAAATTTTTTCTCCTTGCACATAAGTAAATCGAGGCTTACATGAGATATTAAAAATGGATCAATTCTATCCAAAATACAGTGCAATTCTGGTGTTCAAATTATGCATCAAATGAACTTTATTTGTGGAATTTTTTATTAATAGAAACTGAGTTAGGGAAGTAGAAATACTGGTCTAATTTTTGACTTTTTTTTATTATTTTCTAGATTTAACTTCAATTTCTGGCAGAAGCGAAGAAAATTGTGGAGAAAATGAAAAAGTTACACAAAATGAACCCTAAAATCTTCTCTCTAAAATAGGTCCAAGAAACTGTAAAAATATTCACTGTTTTCCGAATTATTAAAAAAAAAAGTCTGGCACAAGACAAAAATCGCTCGACAATTTTTTCTTTATTTTTCGATTTGAAATTTTTATCCAAAAATAGTCAATATTTTCATTTTTTCTTAGACTTACTTCAAACAGGAGATACTAAGGTTTATTTTTCTTAGCTTTCAAAGGTATAACTGTAATTTTTCTACATTTTGTCGTGTATTGGAGTTCAATCTTGAAAATTGACAAAAGTCAGAAATCAGACGTTTTGTTTACTTGCTAAGTCAATTTTTAATTGTCAAAATTAATATTAATATGACTCATTTAATGCCAAATTTAGTTACATTTCTAACACTATTCTACCACATTTTTTACCAGATATCCTGCGAGTGCATGTTTCGCTAGTTTTAACTATAATTTCTACTTAAACGTAAAAAGCAAAACAGTTGGAAATTTAAAATGTTAACAAATGAAGATCTTAACTTTGAAAAATCATACTCAGAATTTCATTATAATTTAAACAATGAATTTAAAAGATTTTGTTATTGCCTTTGCGTCAAGAAATTTTTGACCGAATCCATTTCAAATCATGCACATCGGTGATTGACATTTTCAGGATTAGCTAGCGAATGAAACATGTTTCTCTACGTGCAAAATGACGAACGTATTATTTAAATTACCATAATGGATTTTTTACGAATAAGTAAACATTCTAAGGGTAAACTTATATTTTTTGTTAGTTGACGTCGAAAACCCTTAGATTTTTCCTACTGAAATTTTTAAAAATACTAGATACTAATGTGCTCTACATTCCATTAAGTTCTCATTTGAAATTTTTTTATTTTGCGGAGAAATTTTTGTTTTCTAAAGAAATCAACATAGCTTTACGATTTTTAAAATTCTTTTTTCGTTTTTCTGATCGCTTTAAAAGAGTGAAACAAAGTTGACAAGAGAGAATAACGAAACATGAAAACCTCAATCATTGTAAAAAGGGTAACAGTTTTAATGGAAAAAATGATAATTTTCTTCTCCCGAAAAAAATACTAAATGGAAAATGTACGGTAAGTAAACTATATTAGTATTATTATTTCTAATAATTTTTGGCAAATACATAAAAGGTGGCGTTTTTAAGAATTTCTTTTTAACCGAAATAACTTTAGGAAAATTACCAGAAATAAGGGGTCTTACTTAAATTACGTAATGCATTGTACGCGCTTTCTCTCTTTCATCAAAATAATTGAGTTTTAAAACAAAAAAGATGAATTCCCTGTAAAAAAAAGTATAATAGTTGACATTTCAACTGAAAAAGATAAAATTTCATTTAAAAAAATTAACTTTTAAGCAGAAAAGACAAATTTCACAAACATAAGCAAAAGCAAACAAATCAACTTTACACAAAATAGTTAAATTTATAATCAAAGACATAAACCGTATTTCAAACCAATAAGTTTTCAACAAATTACTTTTACTCATACACTTGAATTTTCCAACACCAAATGATTTCCTAAGAATGTGGTTCAACCAAAACTTTTAAACAAAATAGTTCAATCCTCAAGAAAAGAAGATTAGTTTTTAACCAACCAGTTGCATTTTTATCCAAGAAAGTTGAAATTTCTACTATTACAGATACATTTTCAAATCAAAAAGCCAATTCTTCAAGATTCTTCGTTTGACTTTTCAACGTCAAAAATAAGCTTTTAAACAAAAATTAAATTTTCCATGAAACAATGTGGATTTTCAACAAATCAATTGAATTTTCATTCAAAAATTATGTTTTTTTTTAACCAAATTGTTGCATTCTCAAGCAAAAAGTTTATTTTGCGTCCAAGGAAGCTGCAATTTTTATGAATTTTTAATTTAGAAAGATAAATTTTCAAAAAAATAGTTGAATTTTCAACCATAAAAGATTCCAGTTGACTTTTTAACACTAAAATATGAATAAAAAGAAGAAAGTAAATTTTCTACGTAATACTTGAATTTTCCAACATTTTTTTTAACATTTGATATTTCTGAAATATATAGAGGAGGAAATGCAAGGAAATTTTTTCCTAACCTATTATATTCGAAAAACAGAATCTTAAAATTGTGAATTTTTAATCCAGAATCTTTTATAAATTGAACAACTCAGTTTCAAATTAAAATCTAAAAGTTTCAGATTTATTATTATAGACTGTTTTTTAAAATTATAGAAATTAAATTACAAAACTGAAAGTTTTTTATCCTTTTTCTTCTTTAAAAAAGCAAGTTTTTCATATTTTTTCGAAATCCCTGACGTTTCTCTTAAAAATAAAGTTTCCTGCATTTCTTCAAATTGTAGTTGGCTGGGTTCATTTTTCCCTCACCACGTTTCTTTGGTACGTAAAATTAAATTTATATTTACTTTCTGTACAATTATTGCGAGTTATTTGCTTCATTAGCGAATTTCCGAAAATTGCATAACTGAATGAAGGACCCTCCCCCCCCCTCCCTAATTTGAGCTGTCACGTAATTTAAATACGGTCCCTTTGAAAAACCTTATTATCTAAAAAAATGGAAAGAATAACAGGGCTTTTTTTGCAAACTCAAGCACATCTAATTTGTTTAAATAAAAGCATAATGAACATATTTTCCATTGCATCTTATACTAAAGTTAACTAAATGCTATTTAAACATAGCGCCCTGAACGCTAACTTTCAAAATATAAACGAACAACCGGAAAATGTTAACCATTTTTAATGTCATACACGTCTTTTCGTGATATGACATATCATAAAATGCAGGCTTATTAAAGATAAGGCTTACGAAGAACATAAAAGACAGAAAATGGTAGGTAGATTATAGTTTTCTGTTAGGAAGATTTTTTCTGCCTTTTTAACGGCTCTCTGTTAAATTTAATGTTTATGCATTAACTTAAAAAAGGTAAAAGCAAACTATGGAAAACGAAATCATATGCTGGTTCGTTCTGCACACAGGCCACACAGTCAATATACAAAGTCTGTGGCTTTCTTTCATATTTAAATGCGCTGCTTTATCTATGAATTCATGAAGCGGAATACGATGAATATGCGTATTTATGGTACAATCTGTTTAAAAGGGAAATTTATACTCTCTGTAGTAAAGAAAAAATATTTTCTAGAAAAATCTTATGAATCATGTTCCAGTTGAGACATAATTTAGAATTTTTTCTACATAAATATGTATGTACCTATATATTTTTGTAAAAAAATGTTTAAAAAATGCATTGAAGCCCATTGTTATTGATGAATGAACGTTAACAATTTAGGGTATTTTTTCAGGACAGAAAAAAACGGATATACATGGAAGAGAAAGCACAATTTCATGAATCCCCGTGTTAGGACTCGAACCCTTAAGAGCGAGAGTCGATTCTTAGTCACAAGCGCTCTACCATCTGAGCCATTTTGTCCATGTGACAATTTTATACATTCAAGTCTCATATAGTTGTATTTTGAATTAAATAAAATAGATCCGTTTCAAATTTAAAATTTCAGACATCATGCTCTTGGCCCTATTCCCCTATTCTCTCCGATTTTCAAGAATTCTTTTTTCCCTGTTTTTAATAAAATCCTTTTTTCATTTTTTCGCTAAAATGAATTAAATTAAATAAAGTTAAAGGACGTTTTCTTGGCTTGAAAATTAAACCATTAGTTTGAAAAATCAAATTACTTTTAGGAAAATTGAACGCTTTGGTAGGAAAGTCACTTTTTTGTTGAAAAATCATATTTTCGCTTTAAAAATTCAAATGTTTTGTTCACAAATTTTCTTTCAAGATTAAAAATTCATCTACTTGGTTGTGGTTTTAACTAGTTTTTTCGATTAATTCAATTGGTTGAAAAGTCGTTTTTTTTGTGAAATAAATTTAACTTTTATTTTTAAAAAGTCATCTCTTCTGGTTGAAAATTATTGATTTTTTCGAAAATTCAATTGTTTTGTAAATTATTCGTCTTTCAGGCTTCAAAATTCAAGGATTTTGTTGAAAATTGATGAATTTTTCATCTTGAAACAAAATTTAACTTCCTCGTTGAAAATTACTTTGTTGTTTTATAGAATATTTATCCTTTTGATTGAAGGTTCATCAATTTGGTTGAACATTCGTCTTTTTTTCATGGAACTTAAATAATAAACATTTTTTGGTTGTAAATTAATTTCTCAAATCAGAAATGTTATAATTCCGTTTTTAGTTAAATAAAAATCGGTTCTAGTTAAAAATACAATCATTTTGAATAAAATGCTTCTTTCTTGATTGAAAGTTCATCTGTTTTGTTAAATATTCAACAATTTTGTTTAAAAAAATGTCTCACTTGAATTCAATTGATTGAAATTTATCTTTTAGTAAAGAAGAATCATTATTTCTAGTTTTTCTGGTTGAAAATGAACTTTTTTGCTGAAAATGTAATTCCTTTATAGATTATTCGTCATTTAGGCATCAAAATTCAACAATGTGCTCGAAAATTTTGGATTTTGTTGACAATTCTTCGTTTTTGGTAAAACATTAATTTTTTTTGGTAGAAAGTTCATCTTTTTTGGTTGAAAATTTATCTAGTTAGGTACAATTACATCTTGTTTGTTGAAAATTAATCTGATTTTTTGAAAATTAATTTTTTGTTAACTGTTACCTCTTTAATACAAAATTTATTTTCTTTGTTGAAACAATTAATTTTCTTTTAAATTCAATATTCATCTTTTTGATTGAGGATTTAACTATTTGATTAAAAATTTGACTTTTTGGTGAAATTTAAATGGTTAAAAATTCGTATTTTGGTAAAAATTCATCTTGTATTGCAGATAAGTCATCATTTTTGTTTTAAGATGAACTTTTTAGTGGAAAATTCAATTTTTTATCACAAAAATTCAACTATTAACTAAAAGAAATTGGTCTCTTTGGCTTGAAAAGACAACTGTTTTTGGTTGAAGTTTATTTTTGTGTTTCAAAATTTGAACATTCAGTTTAAAATGCATCTTTATAGGTTGATCATTCAAATGTTTTGAAAACGTCATTCCCTTATGAAAATTCAACTGTTTTGTTACAAGCCCATACCTTTGGATTGAAAATTTATCTTTCACGGTAGAAAAGTCATCTTTCCTAGCTGCAATTAAACTTTTTTGTTGAAAATTTAATTGTCTTTGAACAAATTGATCTTTTCGGCTTGAAAATTTAACTATTTTGTTAACAGTTCTACTCTATGATTATTAATGCAACTATTGTGTGCAAAAATAATTTTGTTCTTAAATTCCTACATCAGATAATCAATCATTTAAAATACTAAATAACGTAAAATAATTAATTTAATATAATTAATAGTTGAGACAGGTTACGTATTATTATAATAAAATTATAAATGAATATTTCGTTGATAGTTGTTTTTATAAATTAATGATTATCTAGCCCTAGTGTAGGATAATCTCTCCTACAGTAATTTTATTTAATAGTACATTGTGCACCAAGGCAGCGAACTGCTCTTTTTACGGCCGAGAGTGAGTTTTTGAAACTATGCGAGATCGAAAAAAAGACTTTGCTGCCGCGGTACATACAATATTTTATTCAATAAGAGTATGGTTTACGAGTTTTTCATGATATTTCGTCACAGGTTTGAGGTTAGTTTACAGGGACAAGTGCAACGTAGAACAGTACGCGTGGGTCGAAATAACGAACGTGCATGCACGCACATTTCTCGCGGACAATAAAGTGCACTTTATTGGCCTAGGCCCGTAAATTACTCCACCATCAACAATAACCTACTTTGCTTCTCTGAACCACGACCAGGAAGGGAGGAAAACATACTCGGGAAAAGAGGTTAAAAAATATAGAGCCTGAAATTGGTAACGTAGTTTATGTACGGCCTCTTACCTCCCTCTATTCAAAATCCTCTTCCTATGTAAACTTGAGTCTCATGCTAATGTGGGCTTCTTTATCATAAAAATAAGTCTGTCGCCTTTTCAATTTGGAAGTTCACTTATAAGATGAGCATTTTAAGATATTCTATTCAACCCTTCTCGTGGCAACGGCGCGACTTTCGTCGTGGAAGAATTCCTGCAAAGGCCCAATCATTCAGAGCCAGGCAACGTAAGTAATGAATGGCTGGCATTTACATACGAAGATGGCTAGTATCTTATTACAAGAGAAGCATGCAGGGGTGGGTTCTTACGTAGAGTTCGGTTAGGGCTCACATGGGGAACAATGCTCGCCAAGGTGGTCGCGAAGGTAATGCCTGAACGACGCGACGCGTTGCTGAAGACACGATTAACATCCGTTAATAAGATGGATGTGCGTGACTGCCATTGTTGTGCCACGAACATTGGGTGTGATTTAGGTGCTTGTACACAGAATGACCCGTCATTTCTATGATCGGTTGGGGGGAGGCACCCATTCTCTTTGTTTATTACTTTTTTACACCCCCCGGCTTCAAGTGTTGATCGTGAGAATTACTAAAGGAATTAACTCGTAGATTCTCTCTACTTTCTAAAAAAACTTTTAAATCTCGTTTTAATTGATAAGAGTTCGGCAGAATTATTGCTTACCGGCTCAGGAAGTTCCAACAAAATTGTTCATTCCGCTTATATGAAAAAACTTTGTTGATCTTATGAACTCCGTACTATATCTGATACAATTGTTCGCATCTTCGAGCCGCGTCGAATGATCTATTTACAAACTTTTCATGATCTATTTTGTTCTAGCTATACTAATTTATGTAATTTAAAAATATATTATTTATCTTCTTTATCTGAGGAAAACTTTTTTATATTAGACTTAGGTGCATGAACACCAAATGATCCTTAAAATACTCTTTACATTTGAAAATTTTTTAAACTTTATTTTAACTTTAAAAACATCAAGAAATCTGTTTTATTATAAGAGAAGAAAAGAATTCATTAACATTTTTACAGACTAGTTAAAACTATAAATTCAAAATTTGTTCAATTAAACTTTGCCTGAAAAAAGATCTTCTTTCACTGTGCTGGCAAACGAACCACGGAACTTCCGATTGTCAGTCGGGTGCTTTCCCGTTAAGCTACTAGCGAGATCGAAAGAAAAATCTTTTTTTATCAATACACGCATTATTATTTCAGGTGATATAAGTCCAATTTTTCAAGGAATTTGTATTATCATAAGGGAATATCAGAATTTCTTAACATCTTTATAGAGTAGATACAGCTATGCATCAACAAATTTTTAATTAAATTTACCTGGAATCATAATGCGTGTATTTCTAAAAAAGTATTCTTCTCTTGATTTCTCTATTAGCTTGATAAGAAAGCTCCCAAAGGGCAATTGAAAGTTATGTGATTTGCTTTCCAGCGAAGCGAAAGGAGAAGATTCTTTTTCAGAAAAACTTTAATTTCAAGAATTTTTGGAAATTATGCTCTTATTCTCACACTTTAGATCGGGATTTTTATCAACTTTGATTTAAATTTGTTAGAAGTTTAAGTAGTAATAAAAGTACTACAAAAGTTCCATTCTACTTTTTCTTTTGAAATTAGTACAAATACTGGTGGGACGTTTATAGGACAAAAGTATCGAAAAAGTTTCCCTCCATTTTTTTCATTTGGAGCAGGAACTTTTTGGAGCAATAGTATTAAAAAATGCCTTTTAATGTTTTTCAAAATTTTGAAAGCAGAACAGAATTTTTCAGACAAAAACACTATATAGTTTATAGATAAGTTCTATTTTATTTTTTTTTGTCATTTTAACAGATGCTAATGAGATTTATATCCCCAAAAAAGTACTTCCGAAATACGACTGAAGTACCAAAAACTATCAAAATATGTCGTTTCACCAGGTCTGTTGTAGAACTATAGCACTGGAAAATTCCCACTTCATTTTTTCTGTTTAAAAATCTTTTAGGTCCTAAATAAGTTATGGAATTAAATAACTAGAAAAATACCATT
This sequence comes from Belonocnema kinseyi, assembly GCF_010883055.1. NCBI lineage: Eukaryota > Metazoa > Arthropoda > Insecta > Hymenoptera > Cynipidae > Belonocnema > Belonocnema kinseyi. Next base: position 81,706,005 of record NC_046662.1, on the reverse strand, counting down.
TTCTTTTTGTAAGATTTTATAAACTGTTCATTGAACTTATATTTCAAAAAAGCACTGTTTAAATATGACTAAAGTATTAAAAAAGGTAAAAATTATGTCCCCTTTCACCATGTCTTTTTTCAGGACAAAAGTTCCGGAAAAGTTCACTTATTTTTGTTTCGAGTTTAAGCAGGACTTTTTTTTAGAACGAAAGTGTCCAAAATGTCCTACTTATTTTTTTTTTAAATTTTACAAGTAATGATGTAATTTTCGTCCCAAAACAGTACAGCTAAAATAGGACTCAAGTACTACAAAAGTTAAAAATATTTCTCTTTTTATTTTGAAGCTACTTCAGCAGTACTTTTTGTAAACATACATCCCATTCGAACTAGCACAGATTTCGAAAAAAAAATATGAAGAAACTTATGCAGTACTTTTATCTAAAAAATTTTACAGGCCCTGTAGAAATTTAAAAAGAATTAAGTGGGATAATTTAACAAGTTTTAACCGAAAGAAACTTCTGGTAATACAGGACATATTTTGAAATTTTTAGGTGTTTTATCCCTATTTCTAAGTCTAAATTCTAGCGACTTAATTCGGGATCCCAATAGTGCTTTTTTGAATCGCATGCTTACAATTTAATCCTTGAATAATTTTTTTCTCTAATTTAAGAAACTAGTCTATTTTATTTAATGACTTCATCCCAGGCGAATCACTATAGTTTTTCGCAAACTGTTCCATGGAGTTACAAGGAATTTAAGCAATTTTTATATGTTTTAAGTAATTTTTATGGGACTTTGAAGATTTCGAGCAGTTTCGAAGAATTCAAAAGATTCCATCTCGACGAATTTTAAGGGGTTTTACCCGATTTTCAGTGAGTTCAATCCTTTTAATAAGGGATTGCAAGAGCTTATAAATAATATCTATTAAATGTATAGGACTGTGAGGAATTTTTACATCATCCTAACAATGTTAAGGAATTTACAAAATTATCAAAGAAATTCATGGGATTTTAAAGGTTTTCAGCATTTCAAAAAAGTGATTAAAAAGAGGAAACTTACGTTATAAATTTGGTGAACGCGCCCTCCCCTCAAGTAAAGATTCATAACAGTTCTTGGACACTCTTTCCCTTAAAAAAGCCTTACGTAATTAAGAGACGTGCCCTCAGAGCTACAATGCCGTAAACGATATATTCTACGAACTAATAAAATTCTAGTATACACTAGTTATATCTTATTTTACTCGTAACTACCTGAGGCTGCTGCTTCCATAAGATATAAAACTGACAAAGCATTCATATATAACGTTCGTCTACAAAATTGATGTCTGCCGTTCCGAGATCTTAATTTTAATTGCCCTTCTGTGATGCGAATTGCAAATGTTTTAATGCAGAATTCATGGAATGAAGAATTGTTCCATTCTTCCTGTTAGACGTTCATTATAGTAATGTCTGTGAATAATAACAAAAGCTGCATGGGTTCAGTTACTTAGGAACAAGGAACAAGAACAAGGAATAAGAACAAGGAAAAAGAACAAGGAACAAGAACAAGGAACAAGAACAAGGAACAAGAACAAGGAACAAGAACAAGAAACAAGAACAAGGAACAAGAACAAGAAATAATAACAAGGACTAAATTCTCGTAGCCTTTGATGCGCTCAATCCGAATCCGTAAAATGAAAATTGTACATTACGTCGGATTTTGGGAAAAATGGGATGGAAACTCTCAAAACTCACGTTTTTTGCAATTTTAGAAAATTCCTGTCAGGTAATTTAGAAGTTATAGGGGTTTTAACAAGTTTTTGAATTGAAGCTTGAACCTTGTACTTTACTATGAAATTTTGAAAATACATAAAACCGGCTTGGTTCGTCGTCTAGCCCTACGTGTCAGATTTTCAAAATCGTGAAATGATAGAGAATTCTCGGCTGTTAGATTCAAATTCAGCACGCGAAAAACTAATGAAAATGAATAATTATTCTTAAACAACTGGGAAAAAGTAACAAAAAAAGTCAGACACGCACTCAAACCTTTGGTCGCTCTAATGATCAATGATTATCCTTTCACATTTACTAAGAAACAAGACATTTAACTAATTTTAAAGCTGTTCGCCATAAAAAGCATTTGCTCAATATAAGGCCTTAAAGAGTAAAAGCTGATTACTTCCCCATGTAACTGAAATAACTATAATTATTTCCCGCAGAAGCCACTATCAATCCTTTCATTAATCATTTCATAGAAAAGTAATAACTCACACTGCTAATGAAGCTAAATTCATGTAATTGAGAATAATTTCGTTTCCGTGGAAATTTTGCTGGGGGCAACCATTAGACTTTTTCAGTCGGATCCTTCACTTTAAAAATTTGCCGCAATCGTGCAGTACCTGTGTCCATGAGGCCTGGCAAGGCTCGTGCGAAGGCGAAAGATGCAATGATAGCAAGATGCGCATAGCAGCTGTTGCTCGAGATAGCGCCAAGGGAGGGTTTAATGTACCACGAAGCTTGAGATGCGCGCATAATCCCCTACATGCGCGCGAGGAATATGCACGATACACATAGTCCTTAACGCGCGGCATATGGCGCTCAATGATTTTTCTCCAGAGTTAATTATTCGAAGCATCTATCCCGCCAAAAGGACACCGCCGCTTCACTGTTTCAATGAACTGACTCGCTTGCTCGGGAATCTTATTTCATTTGAGTCGAGCACGGAAATTACATTTGCGGCTTGCCCGCGAAAAATTACGCAACCCGTGCCTTATCGCCTTCACATTTTTCACGTGGAGAGTGGATAATGTTTTACAGAGAATGAAAAGAAAGGAAATTTACACATGGAGTTCTGAGAAATACTTAGTTAATTGTGGGTAATTAAATTTGATTTTTAATCAGGAATGGACATGGGAACGAAATTGGAAATTATCTTAGGGACCATTTATAAATCACGTGAGACATTTTTTTCCAAATTCTTTACTTCTTTCCTGCTTTGGACTATGCTACGTAACTTTTTGCAAATATTTTCAGCGACACAGTGAACATTTTTGGGTAACTTTTACCATCTTATATGGATCTGACGAGATGCGTGCCAAAGAAGAAAATTATTATGAAAATATTATGGTATATTCAACCATAATCGTAGAATCACCGTTACCAATGGGCATGGTAATCCAGTTTTTCATCCGGGACACAGTGTGTCAAACAGTGGCGTTTTTGGACAAAAATCAACCGACACGTCCCACTCACATTGAATTGAATGCAATTTTTTTACAAATATACGAAGAATTAGCTGCTATATCAATAAACTGCAGAAAAATAGACATTTTATATAAATAAATACATGCTAATGAATAATCCAATGTATTATTCAGCATAAAAATTTTACGTTTGCCTTTAAATAAAATAGCGAAAACAATATCAAATTCAAAATAATCACCACACACAACTTTCTGAGCCTCTAGAGTCTAGCTGATATATCTACCCCTGCAGTGCTATTCCACAATCCCTATAGGGACTACCCCGAACATATTTAACGAACCCCGTCGCAGCTTCCTTCAACTAAAACCGCCATAAAAATTTAAATTTAAAAATAATTACCACTGACGACTTTTTCAGACTCCAGTTAATAAATCTATCTTCACAGTGATATCCTAAAAGCCCTAGGAACTACCCCTATGACATTTAACGCACCAGGGTACAGTGGGACAAAAAAAAATCCGTGGACCAATTGATTTTCAGAAGACAATTATTATCCGATTTTCACATTGTTTGAAATAAAAACTAATAAAATTTCGCAACGAGCTGTCATGACCGACTCTTAAATTTTTGTTTATTTTTTTGTTTATTTCGTAACAAAAATGAATAAAAAAGAAATTAAAAATACGTAGAAAACTGAAAGCCACTTTTCAAAAAAGATGTCCAATAGCAATGCAAATGTTAAAAAATGTATCGAATTTTTTATAAACAAATAAATAAATGAAAATGGTTTCGTTTGAATTGGCGGTGATTCGTCACTTGATTCGCTGTGAATTCAAACAATTTATGGATAAAGAGTTTTTCAGTTGAATTAATGAAAGTTAATAAATAATTTGTTATTTTAAAAGCTATTTTTGTAAACAAATATCCATATCAGGAATCAATCACATATTACTTGGAGATAACACCTAAGTATCATATTTGGTCACTAGAAAAAATGAATTATTGTTTAAACTACCTTAATTAACAAATGAACTATTTGACTATTTCTGTTGGTACAAGCTTGATTTTTTGATGCAATTAACTGTAAATAACTAACTTCTAAATGCTTTAGAACATTTTGATGACAGTAAACAATTTATTATGGTAAACAACATCTTTTTAAACAAATTTTAATAGTTCGATAGCGATCCACTATTTTAATTTTTGTTGCGAATTTAATTAACGTAGCCATATCAGAAAAATAAGTCGTATTGATACAAATACTAACTTTACTGCATTACCTCGTATTCTCTGCTGGTCTATATATAACAAGTTTAAGAACTGAGCTACAGCAACACTTCTAGTAGTGCTAACGGGTGATTTTATTAGCACTTATGGCAAGGAATTATTTCTCAGTAATTTTAATTATATTCTGCAAGAAAAAAATTTTAGTTTACAATTGCATTAGCCGAGAAAAATTGGTTTGCTACACTGTTAATAAAAAAAAAATAGTGGATTGTTATCGCACTATCCAAAAAATGTTTTAAAATGTGCTATTAACACTTGATTAGATACAAGAATCAAGTTTAAATGCTAAAAAATAGCTAAATAGCTCTATTTTATTTAATAATACATAAAATGATAAAAAATTGTTTTAAAACATGTTTACAAAGATAAATTATTTTCTGTCATCCCAATGTTCTTAAAAATAGAAAAAGCTTTATTTATTCCATAAAAATACCTGATTTGGATATTTGTTTATAAAAATTGTTTTTGAGTTAACAAATTATTAATTTACTTTTATTAATTTAAACAAGAAACCCTTTTTGTCCATAAATTGTTTAAGTTTAGTTCAAATAAAGTGACGAATCGCCGCCAATCCCCACGAAACCATTTTCATTCATTTATTTGTTTATAACAAATTTAATCAATCTTTTAACATTTATATTGCTATTAGATCTTTTCTAGATAGTTGATTTCTATTTTATAAGTATTTTTGATTGAATCAAAGCATTTTTGTAAAACTGGTATACTTCAGAAGTCAATGATTTTTTATTTTTGTTATTAAATAATCAAAAAAATGAACAAAAATTTAAAATTCGGCCATGATAGTTCGATTCGAAATTTTATTTGATTTAATTTTGAAAAAAGTTAAAATTGGTTGATAATTGTCTTCTGAAAATAAATTTGTCCACGGAAGTTTTTTACCTCACTGTGCAGGGTTCAGCTTCCATCAACTGGAACCAACAAAAAAATTTCATTTTCAGGCCAATAGGAATAATCTTTGTTGCTTAACACTGGATCGTTAACATACAGACGTCATATTCGATCCGCCATTTTGAATTTGACGAAGTCTTATATAGCCTTTCGAAGTACATATGCAAACGTAAAATTAAGGCCCAAAAAGAGTATTTTATATCAAAGCTGTCATATATTCTTTACAAGAAGACCATTTTTTCTGTTTCTTACTACTTTGAGATTTTCACTTGACATCCTAAGTAGTTTCTGTGATTAAATTCAGTTTGAACACAAAAACTTACATGAAAAACCACTACAATATCATGAATAAAAATTATTGAAAACAAAAAACCGCGCCAAATAATAAAAATAGATCTTTTTATCCCCAATTACCCCACTTTCTTGAGCATTTAACTTCGTAAGCAAATCTAAAGGTTAGATTCAATTTCAACACAAAAAATAACACAAAATATCACTATCATATTACATGTAAACATCCTTGCAAACGAAAAGTTTTCTAAAATTATAAAATTTGCCATTTTTGTCCTCTATCTCTCCATTTATCTTGAACAATTGAAATCTTGAGTAAATTCTGGCATCGGATTCGGTTTCAGGACCAAAAATTACATAAAAAACCACTACCCTATCATACATCTTTGCAAATTCCGAATTAGGTGATTTGTTTACACAATAATCCTCTATGCAGTTAATCAACAGGACATCAGACAATAATTAAGGTATACTCAGATGAAAAATATTGAGAAAGAAGAAACTGGTTATTTCTTGTCGAGGCATCTCATACTGATAACTGATATCTCATAACACTGATTTTTTAACATATTATGTTAAAAAATCAGTACCTTATCGCCACACACAGATTATTGAACAATACAAATTTTTGTACATTATGCATCAGACAGCCAGTTTTTTGGCAGTTAGATATACTCGGAAATCAATCGAAGTAAATTTAAAAAAAACTCATATTCATTGATTAGTAAATAAGCTGTCAATTGAATTTTCAACGCCTTTGACACACATTTCGACATTTCAAGAGTATCGAATTTAGAGCCAAGTATATAAGATTTGAAATAAATTTTTTTTATTTTGAAATTACCTTTGTGAACGTTAAAAATACTTAAAATTCGACTAAATGTAATAAAACTCGTAAACGGAATAAGATACAGACAGTCAACTGACTGATGAGATTAGAATGTTATAAGTTAATTCAACTATTTTAGTATGATGCTTGAAATCCTGCGATTATGTTGTTGATATACAATTTCAAGCGGCCTCGAGCATTGGAGGTGATAACAGTCACCTCTGGATGCTTCCTTGGAGCTATCATCTTTTTATTATTATAAAAAACGTTTCCGTCTTGAAACGTTGTTACAGGCTTATACTGCCCAACATGTCGAAGGCATTTTTGGTTAGAGATGGATTTTTATTTGATCATTTTTGCACGGGGCTGTCCCGGTATATGTCATTAGTCTCGGACGCATTTTTATAATGCAATCAAGTGATCTCATGAGAGCAGTCTGCCCAGACATATTGGAGAAAGTCTGGTTTTACCATACTATTGACGGACTGGGTTGCAGATAAGTACACGATGGGGGGACCTACAGATTAAGGTGGGTTCCGAACCACCAGAACCTCGGTAAAGGTACATTGAAAAATTTCCAGACGTGAAGTCCGATAGTCTAACCAACTGAGCCAACATACCATTAAGCCAAATCCTATTCGGGGTAAACGTGACTCACTCTGTTCTAGCCGGGAATCCCTGCGTATGTTTAACTTGCTTCTTTTCATGAATGGCTATGCGGATTTCATCGTTCCACCACGCATCACAAATAATTATTACTACAACCGCAGTACCACACACTTTAGTTGAACTCCTAACAGTGGTTTCTCGGAAATTTTTGTTATTTATCTTGTCTATAAGTTCTATTCGTTTTTCTTGTTTCTTTCTGACTATCTTCCTTTGTCTCGCGTCTATTTCGTCTTTCTAGTTCTTTGTCTTATCTAGATTTGATCTAAGTTAATTTTTAATACTAAAAGTTAAGGATCCTTCACACATTCAGAACCTCTTATTATATAAACATCTCTTACTATCGCTCTCATCCTCAGATTTACAATAAATAAGTCAATCATACTGTGGCTTTCACCTCTGCAACATGTGTACAAGTGGAACATTGTATACATGAACGAAGTATTTATAATAAACACTCCCTTATCCAAGCATAGGCTAACAAATCTGCCGCTGCTAAAATTTGTTTTTGGATCTGCAAAGTTACCAAACCCATTTCGTACCCTCGCATTGGACCCCAACCCATCCATTTATATCTCCTAGTAGAATCATTCTTTCCCCATGATCACAAGTGCCTACAGTATAATTTGAAGAGACCCAGAAGGCGTCTTTTACTTCACTCCTTTCTTCATAAACTGAGGCGAAACACGCTATTATAAAGAGTGTTTTGATTCTCACTTTCATTCTGACCTACAACAATCTGGGAGACATCAATTTATGCCCCTTGACAAGCTATGCCGTTCTCTCATTCATAATCTGACCGACTCCTTAACAACCATGTTATTCGCTATCCACTCCTGACCATGGTTCGAGTTCGTTTTTTACTCATAACTGCCAATTTTCTATAATTCTACTGTCGTATCGCTTTTTCTTGGTTTCAGCTACACATAAGGTATTAAACTTCCTTTCGTACATTGTTTCTTGTAATTTTGTTTCTTTAGAAGCATCCATCCCACTAGCATTTCAAACACCCAGTCTGCATTCTTCGCCTGAAACTTTAACTTCATACCTTCAACAGAAGCATGCCTTTCGGCAACCAAAAAATAATTCTATTGCCTTGCTAGTCTGTTGTCTTTATTGTTCACTGCCTAAGCCCTAAAGTATACGCCCAACTACAAGCTTGAAGCGAAAAATATATTTTGCGTGTAAAAATCATGTTTAAAATCATCAGGCAGTCATCGTATGGGGGAGAGTCCAGTTACAACGTCAGACCCACCCAACTTCGGTCAATGGAGGGGACGTACAGGGGCACTACTAAAACCGAAGAAAGTCATAGTTGGTTTGCGTTGTATCTTGAATATTTTTCAAATCGCTGCTAGCCCTGAAAAACTGAGAAATACCCTAGAATATTTCAAATGACCGAAAATGATTAGACTTACTTTCTAAATTCGTACACTTAAAAAAAGCAGAAGTGAATTTTTATTAGTGGTTATTTTCAAGTAAATTCGGTTGAATTTTTTCGTATCGTACCAAAACAATGTTTTACACAGTTCAAAGTAAAACCATTTCCAATGTTGTGGGTAAATCCGTACATATGAAGACAATTCTTGTTGAAGGTAAAGATTACTCTTAAATCACTATAAAGATTACATTTTTTTTCTTCTGTGTGGTTAATCCTTTCCGTTAGAAATGAATGGAAATGTTTTTATATGGGAAACTATTTAGAAAGAATCGCGCAATAATGGACAGAGTAGCTGAGACATTCATATTACAGTATATAACTTATAATGACAAAATATGATATATATTAAATAGATTCATGTCTTCTCACAATATTACGATATTATAGCCTATGCATAAAACGAGATTATACAACTTTCTTAAATATTTTATGAAATCGCATAAATTTATATTTTTAACAACAGTATACAATATTTAAACCTCCTACTAAAAGTTTTAGGTAGTTTTACTCCCTATTTAATCTGCCGTCGAATATAGAAAAGTTAATCACCCAATCTAAAGAATTAAAGATATTTAGCAAGTAGTGCAAAGTATGATGAACGTGCAAACTTTTGATCGATTTGGTGGGTAGAAGTAATTTAATCGCTTAAAATTAGCGAAATCCTTGAATATCGTATAAAATACGTTAAAATCATAAAAAATCTTTTTATAATGCCCACAAATCTTTCAAATTCCTAAAAATATTTTTGTTTTTGTTAAATCCTTGGAAATACCTTGAAACATTAAAAAATTTCTTCAGATCTTTCAAATCATTTGAAATTTCTATTCTTGTTGATAAATCTTTTAAAATTTCATTTAAATATTATAAAATCAATTGAAATTCCGCGAAATAACACAAAATCTTACGATATTCCTTGAAATATTTGATATTTTTGAAGAAGTATTAAATCCTTTAAGATTCTAAAAGAGTAATTAAAATTCCTTATTAAAAGCCTTTCAAATATTTTTAATCTTATGAAATCCGATAAAATTCCTTTAAAAAATATTTTAAACGTTGAGAAATCTTGGAAATCCTCTAAAATTCTTTGTTATCCTTTTAAATATCTTAACTCAACCTAGTAAACTATAAAAATGTTAAATTACTAATTTAATTATACAGATATGAAGTCTTTTTAGGATTATTACAATCTTTTATTGTGAAATTAAAAAAATAATATTAGACTTTTCGGCAAAAAAAATTAACTTTTAACTAGAAGTTTCTTGAAAATCGGAGAAAAAATTATCCTTTCTTTATAAAAGGGAAGAAGATCGTATGGACAGCCCCAAATTTTTAAGGTTAATCTTTCGTCTGAGTTAATCTTTGAATGGTATCAATGCTCTCAAAAAAAAAATTCTCAATTTAATTTAAGATATTCCATTTATAATATTTATATAAAAAATGTCATTTATTCCAAATAATTCCACTGATAGTCCATATATAAAAATAGAAGGTCAGCCCAAAATTATATAATATACATTTTCCACTTGCAATATTACGTTAATATTACATTCTTCTAAGGAGTGAGGTTAGGTATTTCTATCATTCAATTGAATTTCTTTTAAAAAGTATATAAAACTTTTTTAAATATTTATCTATGATTATTCATGATATTTAATGAATTAAAATAGTTCCGCTCTTTTCGGTACATAGACATTTTACAACGTCAGCAACCATCACTGGCCATCAGTCGGATATGGTTGAACTACAAAGAAACTCTCAAAAAGAGTTCTATTGGAATCTCAGTTCGAAAGTATGCCGACATTTATTTAAGCTGCAACATTACCGAACCTCTAGTTTTTTATTTATGATAACGTCAAATGGGGCAACTTCGGACAGTAGGCTAACTTTTGACATTCCTAAATTGAAGGATAGGAAAGCAGAACCCAAGGAGCGCTCGAGCAGTAGGATGCGCAGAAAACACGACTAAAGATAGGACGCTCTTTCGTCGTGTTTTCTGCGCGTCATCTCCATTCCTACTTATTGCTCAAGCGCTCGTTCGGTTATGCTTTCCGAGCCTTTAATTCATAGTTTAAATCACTTAAGGTTGATGGTTTTAACCAGAAGTGATTCCAGGTCCTTTCTTCTCCTTCTAGATCTTTAACAAAATTCTTGAAGGATGCTTGAAGGAGTCAGTCATGAAGCTTCTTCAGACGAAAAATGCACATGAATAACATCATTCCAGTCCTGCCAACGAAATTTCGTTCGTCCCGAAAGAGAAATCGCTTCGGCGTTGTAGCCGCGGGTATCTGGACTCGCATTCTTCCGAAGAACAATTGCAAATCGGATCAGGCTCGTGTATCTTATTTTCTGCCATCTCGGTGCTACGTGTCTCGAGAGGGAGGATCGTCAGACCGTTCTTCGTTCCACTTTTCGACCGGTGTATTACAATTACAGGATCGCCAAGACTGTAGATTTTATTTTCACTGTCAAGGGGGACCGACAATCGATAAGAACAACATCCTGTCAAGATCTCAATTCCGCGAATTTTCGCTATCTGAATTTTCAAAAAGTACGTCAAACTCCCAAATGGAAGGGTAACAGATTTCGTAACATTTGGTGACAAAGGATGGGTAGGAGGGTAATACAAAATATGACACCACACATAAAAAATATAAACGTGCAAACAAATGTTCAATTCGAAAAAAAATTAAACTGTATAATTTTATTTTACAAGTATCCTGATCAACTATTTTCTGCTTTTTTACATAATTCCACTTTGTCCCCCTGTTTTCAAAAAACTTCTTTTTCTCATTTTTTTTGTCTATCGCAAATTGAATTAATAGAATCCAATAAGAAAATTAATCGTTTTTCATGAAATATTAAACAATCAAATTTTTCATTGATAATTCATCTTTTTGCTTGGAATTTCAATTATTTTTTTGAACTTCGCTCTTTTTTCTAGTTGAAAATTAATTTTTTTAGCACAATATCTAACCAATCTATTTTTAGCTGATTTAATTAATTGATTGAGAGTTGAACTACGTTGTTAAACATTCTTTATATTGGTTGAAGCTTTATCCATTTAGTTCAATATTCGTTTCTTTTGTTTTGTTAACAATTATGTTGTTCCATATGAAAATTTAACTATTCTATTTTTCGTTGAATATTGATCGTTTTTAGTTTAAAGTTAAACTACTACATATTGAATTTTAAATGATTCTTTTTGTTTGAAAATTTAACTATGTAATTTTTTGATAGTTGTACTGCTCTGTTAAAGCCTGGCTTTAAGTCGGGAGCTGGCCAAGGAGCCCGACTTTAAATCGGGCTGTAGCGTGGGTTCCTGGTCGGAATCCGGCAGGGAATCGTCACGCTGCGCTGGCCAGCATTCGGCCATAGAGCATGGCCGGGGGCTGGCCGGGAAACCCGACTGTGGTCCGGACAGATCAATTTGTATTTTACTGGATTCAAATATATCAGGTTTCAATTATATGAAGAGCATCTGTCACTGAATTAGGGGATCAATTTGATTATTTTTTACTGCAGAATTGGAGTATATTAATATATGAAATTCCACACGCCCACCATATAGACAACATTAACTATTTTCACGCAGTCGTTGAGAGACAGAAAAAGTATTTGAAAAATAAATATTAAATGATTGCGAGTATTTTGACATTAAATATTAATAGTCCTGTTTAGAGTAAATACATGTATTACTTGACAACTTTTTACAATGACAGGAAATGTAATTTTTTATGAACATAGAAAATTTTTAATTACGTTTTATACTATTTTACAACGTTTAAGATTGATACAAAATTCCAATTTTTTCTGAACATTTGCAATTTTTCATAAAGATGGAACTTATAATTTTTCTCTTAAAAAAATTAAAATAATATATTTTTCAGAAATTTTGAAATTTGCATAAGGTGATTTTAAAATCACACCAAAAAACTCGCTGTTTCGAGTCTTTTGTCATTTGATTTTTATATTGTATATTAGATATTATATTATTTTAAATTTAATATTAATCGTTTACAAAAGTTCAAACATATATAAATTTAATATCTGTATGTTTTTTGCTGTGATTAATTTATAGTTTTATTATAATCTCTATTCGAAAATGTTTACTATACATTTATCACGATTCGAGATTTGTATACACATCCATTTCTTAATGAAATCCGAAAAAGTAATTAAGTTATGAACAAAGTTTAACAAGGTTATTATTGCTAATTAGCGCCCGGCCAGCTGCCGTCTGAGCATTCGATCATAAGATTTTCCCGATCAGAGCCCAGTCAGTCCCCGACTGGAATGTTGACATAAATTTTGCCTAGCGATTCCCCGACCAGCGCACGGCTAGGCTCTTCAAAAACAAACATAGCCCGGCCAGTCTCCGACCAGAAAACTTGTTGTACTAGGGCTAACCCGGGCTATTTCCTCACGGGAGTACGTATGCATTTTTTTAAATTCTTATTTTTTGGTAGAGCATTAATTATTAATATTATTCATAACTAATGTTTATGCAGAATAATGTTGGTAAAATTAACAATTGGGGCCAACCATATACTACGTGGAAAGTTCAGTGGGGAGGGGAGTATAAAAAAATTCCACGCTTGTCCATAAGGGGGGGGGCAGGGGGGGCTAGAATCCACGTGGACACTCGTTTCCCTAAATCTGTCAAAAATATTCTGAAATCAGACAAGGTATACTCGAGGTACACTCGCATTTTTTATAATGTGCTTTGAAGACCAATAATATCTAAATTTTCATAAAATAGGTCCACGTGGACATATTAGGAGGAGGCGGGTGTTTGTCAAGATCCCACGGCTGTCCGCGAGGGGGGGGAGGGTCAAAAAGTGATCGTTTTGCATTTAACATTCAAATACTTGGTCGGAAACTAATTTTTTGGGTTCATAATTCTTTTTGGGTATTTTGGGTTTGGGTTTCGGGTTTTTTTTGGGTTGATAATTATTGGAGTAGTGTTACTGCTTGATTGAAAATTAATATATTCTGGTTGAGGGTTCAACTATTTCATTGAAAATTCGTCTTTTCTGGTTCTGGTTGAATTCAACTGTTTTTGATTTTAAATAAATATCTGTTCTCAGTTGAAATATCAATTCTTATATTTCTCGTTGACAATTCAAATTTTTGTGTATTATTTTTTTTGCATTCAAATTTTTTCCAACTACCTTTTTTCGAAAATTTTGTTTTCGAAAATTTGTTCGAAAATTTGACGATTCAGTTGAAAATTCGTCTTTGTATATTGAAAATTAAAATATATAGTTAGATGTTCACATATTTTGTTAAAAAATCGACTTTTGTGCTTGAGGCTTTACCTATAATTAGGTTTGTAAATTCAACTGTTTGGGCAAACATTCATTTGTTTGTTTGATGAAAATTCAAGCATTAGGTAGAAAAAATTACCATTCTAGGTTGAAAATTCATCTTTTTGAGCTTAAAAGTCAATAGCTTTTTCAAAAGATTCTACTTTTTAGCTTCAAAACTCGAATTTTCTGTTCAAAATTCACCCTATTTCGTAACAAATTAATCTTCTATGGTACCTACACATGCATATCATTATAATGAATTCATTCCCCTATTTTTTCAAAGAACCACCCTATTTTTCGTATTTTGGGAGCATTTTGGGAGCATTTTTGGCTGTAAAGTATGTTAAAATATATCTTTTTGTCTTTTATTTTAGGCGTTTATCAAAAGAAATTGAAGAAAAAATGTTGAACATCTTAGGCTGAACACCTTATGTTGATCACCTTCGGACTTAGGAGGTTCACAGAAAAACCAGTGGTTTCTATTATGAATCTGTTCCAAAGGAAACTTCAGTTGGGACCACCCAAGGAACCCAATTTAAATAGACTTTTTTTAAAAGAACGATATATTCTAATGAGGAGAATCAATACACAAACTTTTATCTCAATTAAAATAAATATATTGATCTGATAACTATCGTTCTTAGGTTATGTATCAAACTTGTGATCAAAAATGCGTTTTCATATCAAAGAAATTTTTCGCCTTACGTCAGTGTTCGACAAATTCTGTAAATCCCTAACTTACCAATCCCACTTTAGTAGTGGTTGGTTTGTGAATGTGTCTTCATGTTTTTCTTTTTGAGTGTTTCTAAAGGAACCCTTTAGACCTCCACAGGATTCTCTTAAAGTTCAAATTTATTTTTTAGATTCAAAGATACCAAGTTTTTTTTTTAAACGCAACTTTAGTGAACACCTAGTTTTTTCTATGCTCAAGCTTTCTCTAATGTAGTTTTTGAACGGTCCCTATGAAGAAGCAAAAGAAAGGACACTGGGCAATAGTGGACACGTAAAGTTTCTCCTGAAGCTACAACTTTAAAGTCTCAACCATACTTCCATCCAACATAGGTCAAGACAATGTCAGCGACTGTGGTTCATATTGTGTATGAATACTCGGATCAGAGTTCTGATGTGAGTGCAGGGTTCTGACATACTATGCTTCTAATGCATTATGTATTTCGCATCAGAAAATGCATTTATAAGTTTAGTACGCAGATATGTTTTGACCAGGTGCAACCTTTCTATACCGTCGTGTGTGGGTGTTTCCCACACCCCTTTTTCATGAGAGGCCTTTCACATGCGGGTTCATTCATTTCGAGATGTTTAAAGATCGAATAGAACTTGCAAATGGTCCACGTGTTACCGCTAATGTTAGACTGATCGCTTAATATTTGAAGATGTGGGAAAAGGACATGTATGCGGGGCCAGGGTATGATGGTTTATTGATGAAGTAAATAGTATAGTGATTTGTGCAAAACTATATAAGATATGGGTCAATCTATATTTGATGTTTTTTCTATAGGTATACTAACAACGGATATTATCGGCCTTTAAGATTATAGAGAAAAATTTATTTTTCTAATTCTTTGAAAGTATATTAAATTTGGCGTTAAAAAACCCATGGTTAAAGTGATTGAGCCTTACAGATATTAAGTTGTCACGTGAGGAAGCCAAAAAGGAAATTCCGATTTTTAAGCGATTTTTCTCTCCAAATTTAATTTATGGCGCGAGCTAGAAAAATAAATATATATGTATATTAATTTTATATTTTGCAAGAGGGATCTTTAGGATTTTACCTTTCATTTAAGCTGTTAACCATTAAAAAATCTTCACGGATTTATGAAATTATATTTTCGATGTGAAATTAATGAAAAAAAAGTGATTAAAAAATGAATTTTACTTTTGTCTATCTCATGCGATTATTAAATAAATTCCCATAAAGCAAAAATTCTTTAAATAACGCTAATTTAGCACATAATTTAACAAGCTTGCCAATGGTATTTTAGAATTATTTTTATTTATATTCTGATAAACACTGATCTAAAATATTAATTTTAAATATTTTTTTTTCACTGATCATTTTTAGTGATCAACAACAATAATCGTTGTCGAGGATGCCACAATATTTCTGAGACTTCGAAGTCTTCTACAGTCTAAGTTAGTATCTGAGGTAAACTAAAATAAATGTTTTGAAGTAATTTTACGATTCGTAAATAGCCGCCAAAGAATGTTAGATGAGTGGAAAAAATCTGCCCGCTTCGTGGGCACATTCTCATCACGCGCTGCGCGCGCGACTCGCACCTTTGAGCGCGCCTGGGGCGCGCGACTGTTGGTTCTCGCGCTTTGCGCTCGATAATGTATTTCCCTCGCGCTACGCGCTCGATCTTTCTGCACAGACTTTTTAAAACTAAAGGTAAAAATATCGACAACAGTATTTGGTGATTGTGAATTCTCTTTCGTTAAAGCTCCTTCGGATTTAACAATAATTTACGTGTATTTTTTGGAATTTTGTAAATGCTATAACTCTGGTAAATTTTGGTTTCACAGAAAAAAGTAATTATGATAAATTGTTTGCCTGTTTGAATGATATGAATATCCGTACAGAAAATTTTTTATTAAAAAGAAGTGGTCTCAAAACTTTTCAAAATACGCTCACTTTTTGAATTTTCATCCAATATGGCTGGCTAACGAACTTGGTCTTTATTTTAGGGCACTTAAAGAGTATACCAAAGGCCAATCCAACCTGTCAGTTCTTTCAAAAGTTATCGTGCTGACAAACTAAAAATCTACAGACTCAGGCACAGTAACACGCACGCACACAGCCACACGCAAACACAGGCAAACAGACCTTCGTACAAACCTGTTTTTCGGATTCAGGGGTCTCAAAAAGTTGACATTTGACAAAATGGGGGGGGGGGTCAAATTTTACACATATCTAATACCTTCTCTTGATGAGTATGTAAATAAGTTTAAAGGAAGAATTGCAGATTTTAAAAGGTCCTAAAAAAATATTGTTGCCCCATTTTTTGATAGGATTTGTTCGCATGAGATCCAAACTTTTCATATTTAAAGGGTTGCAGTACAGATTAACTAGATAACCAACATTTTTACCGGTAATTCAAAACTAAATAACTGATTCTCTGTATTTGTCTTCAATCTTCTTCTCCATTTTTCTTACTCCTAAACCTCATTTCCTTATCACTACGTTCTTTTAAATAAAATTTTTAATAGAAGATTGTCTTTTTAACCATTTTTATTTATTTTTCATCCTTTTATCCTTCACCTTGTAATTATTCTCTTCCTAAAAGTTTATAAGTCACAATAAAATGCTAAACTGAAATCCTAATTTTTTATTTTTTACGAAAAATAAATTCGTGAAAGTTTTCAAAACTTGATTTTTATTAATTTCTTGACATTTTAACAAGTACAATATACCTTAAAATTACTATTTTTTATGTATAAAAATGTGTATACTTTTCCTGATCTGTTCATTTTTTCATCTTATAAACCTTTTAGCAAAAAATCTCCTGTTACAGTGCAATACGGTTACACTAAATATTTTTTTTTACGGAATGGATTACTTTTCTAAAATTACATTTTTGTTTTTTTCATTCAGCGTCCCCTTATCTCGAGAAAAAGTTTTTATACATAATTTTTTTTTAATTAAAATCATTTTCTTTGAATTAAGCAACTTAATATTTCTAAAGAAAGATTTTATTTTTTATTTCAATTGAAATTCTAATTTTAGGTTCCTGTCACTATGAGATTGTGAACGTCCACATTCTATTTTACGGAACTGGATAAGCAGTTTTTCTAATTATATTTGTTGACTTGAATCCAGAAACACTTCATGTCAGGTCCTTTAAAAAAAATTAAAAATCTGTAAAAATCACGTCAGTAACTAATAATAACTGATTTTATAAAAATTTATCATTTATCAATGAAACAAAATGTCATAGTATTGTTTCAAATTCTATTCATAGCAATTGTTGTATTTTTGACTACTCTAATATATAAAATTTCAATATTACGATAAAAAACGCGAGATATGTAAAAAGTGTAAATGAAGACTTGAGGGTGTTTTTGTTCGAACCATCAAAAATGCTATAAAATATAAAAAATTAATAATTCTTAGCCAAATAAGTATACATTTCAAATTGTTTCAAATCGAGTGCTTTGAGCAATTTTATCTTTAACTATACTTTATTACGAAGAAAATTCAAAATATGAAGATGCTTAAAAACTGTGATCACATTTTCATTTCACATTCACGGAATAAATATCCAACCATAAGAATCGCGGGATCCAACAGACGTCTGATTAGGCAAATTTTTTCTCTAAGACCTGATCTGATATTTTGTGTCAGAAACTAATAATCTCAGATCAGTTACAGGAACATTCAATAACAACTTGTACAAAACATGAATTTAGAACCGGATTCCTGTAAACTCACTAATAAAAAATGAATTTCACTGTCAAGGCTTCTTTTTATTTTGCTCTACAAGTGAAACTTAAATCTAAACATATCTGGTAATGGCGCTATCAAAACTTCAGATCTGGCTTTGTCATGATCATCAAGTCACTAATTAAATGACAAGCTGCAACATCGAAGTGGACAGATACCGATATCCCAACTTCCTCTTCTCTTCGTCTTTATCCGACGTATTATATCAAAAACTTTCGAACGTCGGCTGTTCCCTTTAGAATTTAAGATACATCGCTTCCACTTCGATGGGGATGATTTGCATACTTATATATGCATTCTATCAGGCATATGCATTTTCAAAGGTCAGACGCCGCTGAAAGACGATGATAGCATCATAAATGCATAATTGGGTCAAGTGAAAGTTCATATTTTTGTTCTTCCCAACCCTATTCTGCAGAGGAGGGATCCTTCATATAAAAACAACTAACCTCCATCGGTAGTAAGCATGGTGGCAGCCATTTTTTCACACAGGGTAATATTTTTATTAAAAATTAAAAGCAACAGAAGTGAAAAAGTAAATTTTTAAGTTTCTGGATCACCGATAATTATTTCGATTTACGTGTTGCTGCTATTATGTTTTCGTTAAAAGCTCTTACAATCCAGATATAATTACTAATATCTTTGCTATTTAATCGGTAAGATACACAATAATTAAGTAAAATGAATCATTTTCTTTACTGAATTGTCATTCTGCTTAATGCGTAAATATTATTTTATTTCCTTTATAAATGTATTTAATTTAGGTTAATTATGATTGACTTACTTAATATATGACGTAAAATGTATTTCAGTATCTCTTATACATATCTCATCCAGACACAGATTTTCTACTTTAACATTACATGCGCATCACATACTAGATGAATAAGAAAATACAGTGAAACTCTTTCATAGCGCCGTTTTTGGGGCTGGCGGTGGGCGGAAGGTAACTCAATTTAGCCCGCTCCGCTTTTCTTTGTTCACACTTTAGTGCTCGCCTGATTGATAACCGTAGACCCCGCGCACCCCGTACACTTCCTGTTACACCTACCTGCGGCGCGGTCTCAATTCTCGGAAGGGCTATAGAAGGGAGGGCTATTGAAGGGTTTCACTGTACTCTTAATTCTTGGCAACATCGCAATGCTATATATTATAAAGTACAATTTATGTATTTTTGTAATGTGATTAACTCCTCATATACTTGAATTTTATTTCGATAAGTTTTCCAAATCGAATTAATGTGTAAGTTCTTACTACCTTAATATACATAAAATTTGTCTCATTAATTTATCTACATTTATGCAATGTATTTTGATGCACATTTTTAAAAAATAGATTTATTTAAATTTAAATTTGTACAATGTAGATATTTGAATATTTCTTACACATTTAGTCTATTATTAATTTCTATTTGGTAAAAAATAAGTGCATATATACCTTTTCTTTCTATAATCATTGTAAATCATGGTCTTGGAGCCCTAAGCTATCCCAAAATGATAAAAGTGATTAATTATTTTTAATTTTGTTAAACACAATAATTGTTGCCCTAAGCGTAAAAAATGACACCTTACACGTTAAAATATTATATTTATTTTATTAATATAATTTTATTTATAACAGTATCAACAATTCCAAACAATGACGTATAAAATCTTTAAAAGTTACAATACAATATAGTAATAAATGATAGTTTTCAAATTCAAAGGGTAGTATTTTTGGTCTAATTGGTTCTTTTTCTGTACGTATAGTATTATCAATTATATTTCCTCGCAAAAAATTATTATATTCACGAAAATCCACTTTTTTGCTTAATGGAACAAATTTATGGGGTAAATCATAAAAAAACATTGAGGTTTTTAGGATACGTTACTGTTCATCTTCTGCTCTTGCCATGCAACATGAATAAAAATGAAGAGAATAAATATTTGAAAATTTCCATTCCTTGCCAGCTATAAATTCTTCAAGATAATTCTCAACATAAATGGGCAGATTTTTTCTTTCAAAACTGTCACACTTTAAAAAAGTTATTGCACTACATTATCATTAGGTTGAACGAGCTAAGTAATTAACTCAGACTAATAACTCGTTCGTTGAAAACTTTCAGCTTGTCCAAAGTCCCGACACAATAATTTTTTTCGACTCATCAGGAATCAGAATCCAAGGGTAGTGACTTAGTGAGTCGCGTGCAACCTTAATAAGATTCTGCACGAAACCCATTAGGTTGGTTAGCCGACTTTGCAACCGAGTTACACGATTGACTGCATTTGTGGGCTACATATATTCACATATTCAAACCATGAATACATTCAAAGCAAGCATACCAAGTCCTTAATAAAGACATAAAGCTTAACACCATGCGTGCAAAAGATCTCAAATGCGACAAAAAGCCCATTTCCAATCTCGCGAGCGAGTAGGAAATTGATTGCCAGACGGGTGGGCGCGGCAGATTATTAAGGAAAGCTCGTCGAATCAATAATTAGCGTGTCAATTAGCGTTAATTCAGTGTGTAATTGCAGCTCGCATACGAGCACGCGCTTCATCAACTTGACTCTCTCAGAATAAACTTTTCGTGTGATTTTCGCTCAACCTTGTCTCGCGAAATAAGCATGAATTCATTCAATCTTATTATTTTACGGAGAAGTGTGAAACGTCTTAAACGAACGATCTGGGATACTAATGGGTCATCGTGGACGGCTTCACGTAATGGATGTGATTGGACTAAAGAATATGGATCTTACTATAGGATTATCAGTCAGTTTGCGTATTTTTAAATAATGCATGATATGTGATGACTTTGTGAAACTCTTCGCTTTGGCTAATTGCTGGAGAGATTAATCAGCGACCTATGTTGGAACGATGTTGCGAAATAAACGTGTTGCTTTAATAAGCAACACATTTTCTTATATTTTCCTCTTTTTTCAAGAATTTTTCTTCCTGTTATCGAGAAATTTTTCCTTTTCTCGAATACGAAAATCCAAATATTCTTGGTAAATAGCTAATTTTTTGTTTGTCTTACATTATATTTCGGAATTCATTTTACTTTAATTAAAGACTGGCCTATTTTGTAGAAGATTTAATTATTTTTTTGCAAATGTTTTGTTGAAAATTCGTTTCAATTTTGGTTGAAAATAAATTTCTTTAACTGAAAATTAAACTGCTTCACTTTTAGTTGAAACTTAATTTTTTCAACTGAAAATATATCTATTTCAGTTTTGATTGAAAATTAATCTATTCCGGTTGAAAATTCAAGTATTTTGTTAAAAATTCCTCTCTCTCGGTAAACAATTAATCTTCTTCGATGAAATTTCATCCTGTCTGGTAAAAAATTTAACGGCTTGGTTGAAAATTAATCTGCTTCGGTTGAGGATTAAACTGTTTTTTTGAAAATAAATAAATAAGAGCCCTAGATAAAATTGTAGACAAAAAATTGCTTTCCAGTAACAATAGTTGGATTTTATAATTCAAGAAAAGGGAGGATTTTCTTGATAATAGGAAAAAAGAACTTGCTTGAAAGATGAACTTATTTATTAAAAGCTAATTTTTTTTATTTCCTATTTTTAGTTTTTTGTTTCATTCTATAATTTATATTATTATTATATTATTATTTACATTAGGCATTTTTCGGAAAATGAACAATTTGCTTCAAAATTTTTTTATTTTGAAAATTCAACTGTTTTATAGGAATTTTGTTTTTTGGCTGAAGAATTCAACAATTTGGTAGGAAATTGGACACTACTTAGTTAAAAATGAACTTTTTGATTTATAATTCTTATTTTTGTTTGAAAATGAAACTAATCATATGTCAGTTTATTTATTTTGCTGAAAGCTACTTTTTTTGTGAAAAATTAATTTTTGTAATTTTAAAAGTTAACCATTCCATTATTGCCTCAAAATTTAGACTTTTACAAATTAAGAATTCAACTACTTGGTAAAAAATTTCCTCTTTCTTGATTGGACATTATCTTTCTTGTTGAATTGTCGTCATTCTATCTTTAGATTCAACTGTTTGATAATTCGTTGGTTTTATATTGAAAAGCAGTTTCTTAAAATGTAAGTTCAACTATTTCCTTTTTGGTAAAACTGATCGTTTTCAGTTGAAAATTCAACTTTTTGGTAAAATATTTTATCATTTTGTGTCAAATACTATTCATTTACCAAAGTTATTTTTTTTCGGTCAAAGAATTTACTTTTGTGTTGAATATTAGGCTTTTATTGTTAGAAATGCATCTCACGCTGAGAAAACATACTTGTTGAAAATAATCAAAATTATGCTGAAAATAGCCAAGTAAGACTGCTAATATAGCACCTGCAAACTTCGTTGTAAAATTTAACCAAGTTGTATTGGCTAAAATTTTTTGATTAAAATTAGCAACCTGCTTTGTTAAGTTAGCCAACCTCATTCTGTTGCGGTAGCTAACCTGCTTGGTTACGCTAACTAACCTACTGCATAGGGATGCATAGCCTTTCGCCATTCATCTAAATTTTTATTAAATATAGTTCGATTCCCTATTATGGTCAGCAACTCTTTTATTTCTGCTGTTCTCAGCTACGCCAAAGTCATAAAATCAATCGCATTCTCTGTAAAAAAATTTAAGTTTTCACCTTTAATGCTGCTCCACAGACAGAATTATTCAGTTCTCACTGCATTTTCTGTCATAATAATCTATAATAACAATCTAAAAATAATTCTCTACTCAATAATAATGTATATTGCTTAAACATAATTAATTATGCACTACAAACATCAACTTATTTATTAAAAATTTTCGTGTCAGAAATAATAATTTTTCGATTTAAGGACATGTGATACTTTGTCGTGTGATCAATCGGGTATAGTTCAGTAAAAACAAGAATTCGGAGTTACAATAAAGTATCATAACGGGCGTCCCTCGACTGATTTTTGAGGCATAATAACAAACCAAGTTTATTGTGCTAAATAAAAACTGTATGCATGCGCATTATTTTGAGGTTAGGGTCATTTTTCAGCTCTCTCTCATTCTGATAATGTACATCTCTGTCGTACGGATGCTGTCGGTAAGCACTCTAGAATCATTATGGGAGAGAATTGTAACACAACACATTTGACTCAACTATTTTTGGATGCGCAATTGAATCCTACCAATCACTTCCAAAAGGGAATAGTGTCGACGCGAAATGACGCTAACAACGATGCTAGAGATGGCTCCTTTCTTAACTGCGCAGACGTCGGTCCCTTCGACTGTCCTTACTGCGACACCTGCGCAATTCTGCAAAAATTATATCTCTACTCCGTTAAAAAATCGCAACTCAACTCAGCTCACTTTTACCAAGCTCAAAAGCACATGGTTAAAACTTATCAACTTTAATTTGTTAGATTCAGCTACTGAGAATGTTAAAAAAGAACCCAGTAAATTTGATTGATTAAAAACAGACACTATCCTTGAGAAAAAATAACAAGCGCATTGATAGTATAAAAAGTGACTAGTTTGCTTGCGAAAATATAACTATTAGGTGCAGCTTGGTTAAAATTTATCACAAAGCATTTGTTTGATTTTAACCGAAAAAAAATCGTTTTATTTTAAAAAAGAACTACTCATTTAAATTTTGCAGAGTCAAACTGGTTCTGACAACCAAGTAATGTGTTATTTATTACCATTTGAATTTAAGCGTTTTAGCTCGGGTTCGTTTTCTCAATGAATTTGTTTGAAAATTAATATTGTCTCTTGAAAAGAGGATTCAACTTTTTTTTTTAAACTCCTGTCTTTTGGTTAAAAATACAAATTCCTTCTTAGAAAATCATCTTTTTGGCTTGAAAATTCAACTATCATGTGGAAAATGCAACTGTTTTTGGTGAACCTTAATCTTTTTGGTTTGAAACTTTAATCATTTGGTTGAAAATGTATCATTGTACACTGAAATTTAACTATTTTGTCAAAAATTTAAACGTATAGCTAAAAACGTATCTTTCTCGACAGAAAATGAACTTTTTTTTTCTTTTTTTTCGTTTTGTAAAATCAACTCTTTTCTAAAAAATTCGACTTTTTTGCATAAAAATTGAACTCTTTTGTTGAAACTTCGTCTTGTTAGGTAGAAAATGAATATTTTTTATTAAAAATTCATTTATTTGCTTTCAGCCTCAAATCCTTTAAAATTACTGAAAATTATTGAAAATCTTATAAAATTTCTTGAAATACGTTGAAATTCCTTAAAAATGTTTTAAAATAACATTCTTTAATTCTCAAAAGTCTTTAAAAATACACTTTAAAATCTCTTCAAATCCCGCGAAGTTACCTGCAATCTGATGAGATTCCTTGAAATAACCTTAAATATTCCCAGCGCTTTAAAAGATTTAGAAATCCTTGGAAATTCCTCAGAACCTTTCCAAATATTTGCTTAACCCAAAAACTTAAAAAATCTTAAATGGTTTCGTAGGTAGTAATAATTTCAAAAATTGTGAAAAGCTTGTTTTTTGTGAATATTATTTTACGGAATGTTGAAAAAAATTAAAGCACTCATTTACTTTTACAATAAAAAGTCTTTATAACAATATTAGGTACAATCTTAGATTGTAAAATTGCTGATCTTTAACGCTATATATTATATTTTTAAATACATGGATTTTTTATGAAGATGATTTTTTTTAAATAGAATATTTCATAAGAGTATGAGTTCGCCCCTGCTCTCATTTAACAAGTCATAACATTTCCCCACCTAAAAAAAAGCTGTTACTTAATTTATGAATGACCCCTTAATAATGGTACTTAATTGAAGAAATCTTTTGCACAAAGAAGTGGCATTAAAGAATTAAGTTTCATTGAAACGAAGAATCTATTTTTTTGAGTATTTTTTTTCCTTGTCAGGAATAGGTTTTTAGAGTCGTAAGGACTTATTTGAAACTACCCGATGAAAATCAGACTAGTGGAAAATAAAATGAGCTTCAAGTTCATCCTCGAGATGAAAATTGCTATCCGAGCAAGTCTTGCGCGAAAGCACCGACGGTTCCATATCGAAAGTTGTTGGAATGGGTTTTCACTTTGGAGTTTCTAATCTCCGGATTTGATGAAAACACACTCTGTTACTAATGCATACAAGTAAAAATGGAAATCTCTGCCTTCAGTCTGCAAATGTTTCAATCTCAAGGTTGTATTTCATATTTAAATTTTTGAAGTAGATTCAGGATATATGCAAGTATGCATGAATCGTATTTTGATTAAAAATCAGTGCTGTGAATTGTTAACAAATGTTTGTAAAAATAATATACTTTCAATATAAGAATTTACATAGATTTTGATATCAATTGTAATGTAATTTGAAATAATTTGTGATGTATATTATAAATAAGCTCAACTCTCGATATAAGCACAATTTCAGGCATCGTTGGCAGTGGCCTTCAGCATTAATCGGATGAATCCAAACGTTAGCGTGATAATAATAATCTTTATTAACTTATATTATTTTAATATACACTTTTTAATTAAATTGAATTTATATGCGTATAAAAAATATATTGTATATGAAGTCAGCGAACATTTTCTCTGATAATTTGAAACTTACATATTCAATTAAATAAAGATTTTTTAATCTTATTTTATTGATTTGGATAATATAAATAATGAGTAGTTCATCGCTCTATAAATCTGATGGTCATATCTTTATGAATTCTTTGAAAACTTCTATACAATTTGTAACTCAAAAAACAAAAATTATAATGAGACACTAAATATTTAAAAAAGCAAACATAATTTTTAAAGTCTCAAATGATAATGTTTACAGTTTCTCTTTTATTATTTTTTCATATAAAAATATAGATAGTTTGAACTGTAATATCTAACAACATTTTCTTAAATCATTGAAATATTTCTTAATTTTGTCAAATCTCCGGAATCTCTTGAAATCTATGGATTTTTTTTAAATCTCTAGGAATCTCTACAAAACCCTTTAAATATTGTCAAAACTTCTGAGACCTATTAAAATATCTCAAAATCTTTGAAAATATTTCAAGATTCATTTGAAATCTTTCAAAATCTCTGGAAATCTTTCAAAATCTCTAGAATTAACATCGAACCTCTTGAAATCATTTTAAATATCTACAATTTATTTACATTTTTTTAAAATAACTACATATTCTTTCAAATGTTTTGAAATTTGTTGGACATTTTTTTAAATCTCGAACACCCCGAAGTCTTTTAAAATATTTTAAGATTTGTCTGGAATCTTTTGAAACGTTTAGATTTTCTTTAGAGTCTCTGGAAACACTCTGAAATATTTGAAATTGGTTTGAAATCTTTTGAAATATATAGAATTCTGTTTAAGACTTTTAAGGTCTCTAGAAATCTCTGGAAATCACTTTAAATTGTTCAAAAATTGGTTTGATTCATTTGAAATATTTCAAAATACTTTGAAATTTTTCAGATCTCTTAAAATGTTTTCTGGGATACTATTAAAATATTTTGCAGAATCTCTTGAAATCTGTTGTTATTCTTTTAAAATATTTAGAGATTCATTAGAAATCTTTTGAAATCTCTGGAATTTTCTGCATTTCTGAAAATATTTAAAATTATTTGGAGCTAATTAGGAATATTTGTAAATATCTAGGAATTTTTGTAGGTTTTCGAAAATCTTTTTTCTACAAAAAAAAACGAAAAAACAAAAATTTAAGAAGTTTGAATGAGATTAAAATCAAACTTAAAATCCCTTTAAACGTCCAATAATCAAGTTAATGTAAAGAATTCCTAAAATAAAACCAAGAAATTATACACAAAATTTGGACAACCACCGTAAAATGTTCATATTGCAATCTGAAAAAAAAAACTTTTGTTACTAAAGAAGAAAAGAAAAAATGTTCCTTTCCTTCTGGACAAAAATAAAAAAGAGGAAAGAAAAATTAGAAAGATTGCAATAGAAATATATTAAAATATCCTGATTTTGTTAAAGTCTCTTAAAATTTCTACAAATATTTGTAAGCCTTTTGAAAT
The DNA here is from genome assembly GCF_010883055.1 of Belonocnema kinseyi. Classification (NCBI taxonomy): domain Eukaryota; kingdom Metazoa; phylum Arthropoda; class Insecta; order Hymenoptera; family Cynipidae; genus Belonocnema; species Belonocnema kinseyi. The sequence goes on along the minus strand of NC_046662.1, from coordinate 81,678,697 downwards.
CCGACAATATGTATCAAACTAAGTTCAAATTTGTTCAAACTTTTGTCCGGAAATATTTTGGGATAATTGAAACTCGTTTGAAATTTTTTGAAATCTGTAGAAATCTTTTTATGTCTTTTTAAATATTGGATCTTATTCGAAATCTCTGGAATTTCTGTGGGATCTCTTAAAATATATTCAAATATCTAGAATTTGTTTCAAAACTTTTTAAATCATCAGAAATCATTTCAAATCTTCAAAACATTTTTTCTAATATTTGAAAATTTTTATTTTAATCCTTGAGAAACTCCTTTGGAATCTTCTGAAATCTCCTGATATATAAGAAATTCTTTTTAAATATTTTGGGATTTGTTTAAAACTTTTTTAAATCTCTAAGGTTCCTTTGGTCCCTCTCGAAATATTTTGAAATATTTTTAATTGGTTTGAAATCTTTTAAAATGTGTGGAATTGCTTTTATTATTACACCATTAAGCCATTTCCCTTTCGGGGTAGGCATGACTCACTCGGCAGGGGAAAGGCGTAGTGTATGGATGGGATAGAGATTTTTCAGATTGATCCAGAATTCTCGTGCTATTTATGTAAATAACACGTTCGTTCCGCAACACTGCTCCGACCCAGGTT
>NC_046662.1:81670234-81677976 GCF_010883055.1 Belonocnema kinseyi | reverse complement strand
TTTTATTAACTATTTTCCGCCATACTTTCCTGTCCTGACATACTTCTCTAGCTTCTTTTATGTCCATGCATTTTTTCATGCAGGCTCTCGTGTTTCTGTGACATCTCATGTCTCTGCTTTTATGCCTTTCTAAATATTTGATCTATTTCAAGATCTCTTTAATTTTTGTGATATCTCTTGAAATCTATTGAAATATCTAGAGATTATTAAAAATATGTATTTATTTTAATCCTTTAAAATTTACTTGAAATATTTTCAAATACTTTGAAATCTTCTAAGACCTTTTTATTTATCACAATTTCTTTTAAAATATTTTGAGATTTATTTCAAATCTTCCAAAATCTTTCAAAATCTCTGGAATTTCTGCAGAACCTTAATCTATCTATTTAAATATTTAGAATTTGTTTAAAATGTTTTTAAAAATTCCAGAAATCTCTTTGAATCTTTTGAAATTTGTTTGAAATTTGTTGAAATATCTTAGAAGATCTGGAAATCTTTCAAAAACTCTTGAAACCTTTTGAAGTTCTTAAAAATCTCTTGAAATCTCGTGAAATTCATTAAAATCTTCAAATCTTTTTAAATTAGCTTAAAATCTTTTGATATATTTTTAAATAATCTGTCGAAATCTCAGATATTTTATTTTTACATTTTTTTTAAATCTTATGAAATCTCTGAAATTCGTTTGACACACTTTCAATATCTTGAAACTTCTAGAATTCTTTAACATTTCATCAAATCTGTTTGTAACCTTCTAAGACCCCTTTAATTTTGAAATTTCTATAATTGTTGCGAAACTCGTAAAATCTTTTGAATGGTTATAGAGATTCAAGCCATTATAATTAGAGAAAGAACTCTTCATGTCTTTGCCAACATGAATAGCAAGAATACTTCTATTCTACAGAAGGAAACGTAAAAAATTAGAGAAACTGCAAATTAAAACTAATACCTACTTGAATCTATTTCCCACAAAAGTCTTTCAAAATTTTGGCAACGGGTCGGGCCTGCCGCTTGGTTGTCGTAAATCGCCGGCGTCTAAGACTAGAATAAATCTCATGAAGGGGTTAGAGAAGTTAGAAATTATAGGGTTAAAGTTGGAGTTTACGGTTACCAGTAACTTAGAGCAACAAGAGAGCAATGCCGGTTACAATTGTAAATGTTGTGGGATTAGCAACTTACCTACGGCATCTGTTTCCGTTGTTTCCAGAATTTCTATTATCACTGCGGAACCAGCAGCAGTAGCTAAAACCGGTTAAATCCAATTGTAGATAACAATTGACTGAATCGACTCTGTCTATATTCAATGACAATCCTTCCTCGTGGACACAAGGCACCCATTGGGTTGAGATTGAGATGAAAAGAGACTCAACTTCTGGGCGGAGAAGAGAAAATTAAATGAAAGGGTAAGGTTAAGGGGCTTACGTCTAAGACCTAAAGCTTGTACACACTTTCCACGAATAATTAGCCAACCTCAAGTACAATCCTCTGAAATATCATATACAAATAAAAGTAATGACAAAGTTCATTATCTTCTGTAATCTCTATATTATTTGAGATCTTTAGCTTATTTCAAAAGGGACTATATATTTTGACTTTTATTCTACAGTAAATGCCAGTTGGTCAATTGGATCAAAATGATATGAAACGCTTTTATTCAGATTCCGAATACTTTATTCGATCTGGAAAATACGCACCAGAATCATCATATTCTTAAAAACAATTGAAAGGCAACGAAACAGATCTGAATAATCATTAAAATAGGAACTTTTCGGAAGTGCTTTAAAATGTTTTGTAAAATCAGTATTTAAAATTAAGAGAGAAATCCACTTCCAAAATGAAGTCCTCCTGATTAAACAAAAAAAAATGTATGTGGATTGCGATAAAAGATCTAATCATCAGTTAAAGATTCATCATTTTATTCAAAAGATACATCTCATTGATTAAACATTGCATATTTTTGTTGAAAATTCATATTTTCAGGTTAAGAACTGATTTTTTTTAGATTATTTGCGTTTTTGGATTTTTTGTTCAAACTTCAACTGTTTGATTAAAAATGCTTAGATGAAAATTATACTATTTGCTTAGATATTTTTTACATGAATTAAGTTGTTTTTGATTTAAAATTAAAATCTTTTTCGGTTGAAATATCATTTAATACATTTTTTGTGGAGAATTTATCGTTTTCGTTTAAAATTCAACTTGTTGATTCAAATTTCACCTCATTTGTTAAACATTAATTTTTTGTTTGTTTTGTAAAACATTAATGTTTTAAACTGAAAATGTAACTATTTAATTTTTTGTTAAAAATGGATATTTTTATTTAAAAATATAACTATATGATTAAAAAGTCCTCTTAGTGGTTAAATTTACTTTTTTTAAATTCGTTTTTCTCTCGTTGTAACTAGATTTTTAAAATTTGAAATTTAACTATTCCATTTTTTAAAAAGTATATATATATATTGCTGAATAGTTTGCTTTCCTAATTAAAAATTAATACTTTTGGTTAAAAATTAATTTTTTGGTTGAAGATTCGTCTTTTCAGTTTTTGATCAAAAATTAATTTGTTAAAAATGAAGCTATTTTACTTGTTTATTTATCATTTTTGTTAAAACTTCCACTCTGTGTTTAAAAATTTAATTATTTTGTTGAAAATTCGTCTTTTTAAATTGAAGTTAAATTTTTTAACTGGAAATTTATCCACGCAGTATTTTTTATTAGAAATTTATATTTTTAGCTATAAAATTCAACCATACGGTTGAAAATTGTTCCTTTTTATTTGAAGATGCAACTATTTGTTAAGCAACCAAATAATCCAACCAACAATAGGTAGCAGTAAGTTTACTCAGTGTCTTTCTCGATTTATATTCTCGGAAGTCTTACTTTTATTTTTCATCGTGAATGCAAAATTCGAACATGACCGTCGGCTGCAAATCGGGTGATTTTAAATTAAAATTGCGACATGAAGTTTGGGCCCACGATTTCGCCAAGAGTCACGTTGGCCGGTTTCTCTTCGGCTGAAAAATATATAGGGGCGAAGAAAACCATTGTTTCGTCGGCGCTTAAGCCGGGTGGAAGTAAACAGTAGCATGAATAAATCGACGAAATACCGTATGTTACCTTCGTTAAAACTAATATATGTCCTAGTTATTCGCGATAACGCGCGAACTGTGGCGTTAGAAAACAAAAAAAAAGCTACAGAGACGATTTACGGGCGCATAAGTTTTCAATAAGATGCTCTTCATTAAAAGTAGTATTATATATTCCAAAACTGGATTTTGAATCCTCCATGAGATTATGCAGGATTAAACAAAATCTGGCGTCACTTGATCGATTTATTGAGATTTATAAGAATTTTTATTCTTATCAATTTCACTGATAAGGCACCATCCTTATTATAGGTGCCGTGTGTAAATTTTGCAGTTTTTTTTTTGTAAAATTTTAAACCATGTATCTTCTTTTGTGATTTTTCCAAAAATAATGTAAGTGGATTTAGAGGGAGAAGATTTTATAAAATCTTACTTTTTCTTACAAATTAACAAGGTAGTTCAACTTTCAACCAAGTCGTTGAATTTTTCAAAAAAAAGACAAGTTCTCAACAAAAAATGTAAAAGTTGATGAGTGTATTTCAAATCAGAAACAGTTTAATCGAACCAAAGAAGAAGAATTGTAACAAAATAGTTTAATCCTCAACCCAAAAAATGAATTTTCAAGCAAGAATATTAATCTTTACCTAAAGACGAATTTTCAACTAAATATATAAATTTTTAACCAAATAGTTTTATTTTGAATTCGCAAAGTTAATTTTGTACCAAAAGGGACCAATTTTTAACAAAATACAAACATTTTTTACTAAATAGTGGAATCTTTAACCAAGAAGATCGAATTTCTACCAAAAAATATGAATTTTCAACAAAACAGTTGAATATTCAACAAAAAGTTAATTTTCAACAAAATACTTAAATTTTCAATTAAAGAAATTCATTTTTCACCCACTGGAAAAAAAAATGAATTTTTAACTAGAATTATAAACTTTCAAAGAAACAAAAATGAATTTTCAAGAAAGTCGTTCAACATTCAACCAAGGAACTTGCATTTTTAACCTAAAAAATGTGTTTTTGTTAAGAAATGTAATAGTTGATTCTTGGACTAAAAAGATTTTAATTCTTAATATAAAGAAGTTGAGTTTAACCAAAGGCGATTTTCCAAGAAAACATATGAGTTTTCTACCAAATTGTTGAATTTTCAAGTTAAAAATACATCTTTTCTGCACAACAGCTGAATTTTCAAAAAATTAGTTCAATTTTTCACCAAAGAAATTATTCTTTTAAAAAAAGCCATTTTTAACTAAAGTTATAAATCTTTCAACAGAAAATGACTTTTTAAGTTAGTAATAATTGATGTGTCGAACAAAAAGATTTTATATTTGAATCAAAAGACAGTAAATAAAAACCAAACAGTTACTGTTTTAACTAAAAAATTGATATTTTACCAAAAAAGACGCATTTTCGATCAAATACATCAGTGTTAAATCAAGAGGATATTTCAAACGAAAATACGTATTTTCTACAAAATATTTGAATTTTCAATCCAAAATGTGAATTTACAACAAAAAAGTTCATTTTTAACCAAAACCGATTAAGTTTTATTCAGACAGTTGGATTTTAAAACAAAAAGATAAAATTTCTACGAAAAGAGTTGAATTTCCATACCAAAATGTAAAAATAAAAAAAAATGTCAATAAAATTGTTAAATTTTCAATAAAGAAAGCTGACTTTTTAACAATAATTTTGAATTTTCAACAAAATATTAAATATTTGAGCAAAATAATAACATTTTTAACATAATATGCTTATTGTGAAGAAACTGTGAAGCCTTCTTCTACAAATAAATAGAAATTTGGATCTTTCATAAACTAAACTAAAAAACAATATTGTATAAACATTGAAGTTCGTTTTTAATACTTTTAAACTATTAAGTTAAAGTAAGAAAACTGGAAAATTTACCCTGGCCAGCTTTATATGACAAAGAAATGTCTATAAGTGTCTATCAGACGAATTTATTCACCATTTTCAAAATCTGACAGGGTGTCTAAAATGATACAAAGTAACAGATTAATATTATAAATATAAATTTTGATATCGTCTTGACAATCTAATTTGTCCCAAGTTTGGTACTGGTCATCCTTCAAATATATAACAATTTCCAAGTGTTATTCATCAAGGTTTTCTCAGTTCATGTCAGAAAAATGTAGAGAATATTTAAAACAATAAAGTAATTTCATTCCTAAAACAATGTTTTAAAAATGTATATCAAGATCTTCGAATGTTTTTAATATTAGTTTGGAAATTTCTTAAGTTATTCACAGACATAAAAATATCTTGCGTAAAAAATTATTCAGGTCACGTGCACCCCTATGTAAGATATAATAAAAAAAACTTTTTATCCATCCATCCAAAGTTCTTTACGTAATTTATATACAGCTTTTTATTTGTTATATTTTGAATTTTAAGTGTTCATAGTTCTATAATAATAACTATAAGTAAATATTACTCCACTGCATGAAAGTTAAGATTCAACTGACGAAGACAAACTCAATTCTTGATAGAACCTTAGGTCCATGATTTATGCTGTTTGCGGTGAGGCTCGTGGTCAACGGATTAAACCCATGGAAGAAGCCAAATAGGGTTACATTTTGCCCATAAGATGCAAGTTAACACGGTAGGGCCACTCTAGACAACTAAAACTTGACTTTCTAAATTTCACCCACCACAACTGCCATTTTCCTTCCTGTCTTCTTTTCACCTCAAACCTTCCTTTCCTCTCAGTTTTCGAAATACAGGTCGTAAATTCTTCATAGGAAATTGTAAACCAAAACCAAACAATCAACTCCATAACGACTCTACTGACAAATTGTTAACTCCAGAAGGGTTAAGACCTTTGAGATGGTTAGGTTCAATTCCTTAAAGATGCAAAGCATTATATGTATTTAAAACTGCATTTGTGAAGGCGTCGCTGAAATTATTTCAGCTGACAGATTTAGCATCGCATTAGGTTAATTTTCATCTTCCTTAAATTTTACGATCACCTCTCTACGTAAATTATCCATGTGAAAAGACCTTGCTGTTTAATATTCCATTACTTTCGAGCCTTAAAGCCCGATTCCGTGGTAGATGGATGGATACTTTTTTCACTTCTCTTCAGGAATAAGCAGACTTTTTATACTAAAAATTACCAAGTCTGTAAAAGACGTATATATTCGCAAAAAGTATTATTAATACGAGTCCTTAAAGTTTCTTGTGAACGTTCGGGGTCATAAACATACTGTTTAACGAACAGTAAGTGCGTCGCCGATATCGGACGAATGATGGCGAGTGCAGAAAATTGTATATGCCACCTTAACGATACATTGATGATTTCACGTTCTCCATTCACGTACCTCTCCCCTTTATTTATTACAGAACAACTGGTCTATTATTTTTAAATTTTATTCCTTTGGCTTCGATGAATCTGGGTTTTCTTCTTATTGCTGATTTCTTTCACGAGTCTCGACCTTTGTATATGATTTATAATGATAAAAATAAGAATGGATACATTATTTCAGAGAAATTCTCTAATGACTTGGTTATCTGCGAAATTTTCGTTTCCTTTCTTCTATTCCAAATTTCTTTGTGTAAAAATGAATGTGTGACTGCGTAAGTTTGCCTGATTCAAAATATTTCAATAATTTTAAATGAAAGACATCATTAATAAAATCATATAAACATGTGTTCCCCAAGAAGTCTGCATTGAAGACGTGAAGACTTAAGAAGGAAAATTTGTCCGTTTGGGAGGAAGTAAGAACAAAACTAATCCTTATGCAATTATTTTCCTTATAATTTTAAAATCCATTTTTTCGAGGGAAAGAAGAAATGATTTTTAAATAATCCTAATATGTAACGACAATCGATTACCAATTATTTACTCTAAAATATATAAAATTTACGATATTAAAAACATTAAATGTCGTACTGTCATTTAACCTTCAATGTGGAAAGACAGAAATTGTACTTTATCATTATTAATTGTAAAATTAAAAATTTTAATTCTCAAAAATGCTTTTTACTACTAAAATAATCTTTTTAAATCTATTTGAAGTATTGCAAACAGATATTGAAAATCAATGGAATTAACGGCGATTAAATCGCCTAAGAAGATGGAAAATTAGGTATAATTTTAACACTTTCCCGGTTATTTCACTCTTTTCCCTTTTTTAAACGATTCTTTTTGCCACTGTTTTCAATGAACCTCTCCTTTTTCTTGTTTTTCGCTCAATCGCCAACTGACTTAATGGAACTCAATAAGAAAATTCAATTAGCTTGGATTGAAAGTTAATTTTTTGTTTGAAAATATTCTATTTCATTTTGTTTTTTAGAATTGAACTCATTTTGTTGAAAATTTAATTATTTCGTTGAAAATGCAACTATTTTTTGTTTAAAGATTTGTCGGTTTGGTTTTAAATTAAACTATTTTATTGAAAATTTATTTTAATTTTGTTGAAAATAAACTTTTTAACTTGAAATTTAACTATTCGGTTAAAAATATATCTTTTTTATGTAAAACTTTAACTTTTTTGTTAAAAATTCGTCTTCTTTGGTAAATAATGTAATGCATGGACATAAAAGAAGCTAGAGAAGTATGCCAGGACAGGAAAGTATGGCAGCAAATAGTTAATAAAAAGAGTGTCAGTAGAGTGAATGACGCCTGAA
>NC_046662.1:81667908-81670134 GCF_010883055.1 Belonocnema kinseyi | reverse complement strand
CCATCCACACACTACTCCTTTCCCCTGCCGAGTGAGTCACGCCTACCCCGAAAGGGAAATGGCTTAATGGTGTAATAATAATAATAATAATAATAATAATCTGTTTGGCTAAAAATTTAACTATTTTATTGAAAAGTCGTTGTTTTGGCTGCGAATTAATACTTTTTTAGCTAAAAAGTTAACTTTTCTATTTTTCAATAAAAATTTATATTTCTAATTAAAAATTAGTCTTTTCTACTTTAAATGTAAGTGTTTGGTTGAAAATTTATGAACGTTCTTGAAGATTCGCCTTTTATGGTAGAGAATTTAACTTTTTGTTTGAAAACTCTTCACTTCCCGTCAAAAAATCAACTGTTTGGTTGAAAATTAATCTGCTTGTTTTATTATTTCTATATTCGGTTAAATATTCATATTTTTATTGAATTTAACTATTTTTTTATTGCACATAAAAATCTTGCTTGTTTAATACATCAACTATTGCGTATTTTGTTAAGAATTCGTCTTCTTTGGTTTAAAAGTTAAACTTGGTTTAAAGTGAAACTATTTTCTGAAATATTAATTATTTTTCTTTGAAGGTTCATAACTTCAATTAAAAATTCAAGTATTTAGTAGTAAATTAGCCTTTTTGTTGAAATTTATCTTTTTTAGTTCAAAATTTAATGGTTTTGTTGAAAATTCATCTTTTCAGGTTTAGAAGTCTACTGCCTTCTTTATCTACATCTACAACATTCGACTTTTCAGCTTGAAAACCTAACTCTTTTATTCAAAATTTGTCTTTTTTTTTAATTTAACTGAGTTGACATTCGATCTTTGTAGGTTGAACATCTAAATATTTAGTTAAAAAATTAATGACAGTGTTCAAAATTCACTTGTTTTTTTAAATTAATCATTATTAGTGAAAAAATGTTCTGTTTTGTTAGAAGTTTGCCCTTATGAATTCAAAATTAAACTTTTATGGTAAAAAATTAATCTTTCTTAATTGAAATTTGAATTATTTTATTGAAAATGGTCCTGTTTTGTACGGTGATGTAATTTATAGGAGGCCCCTTACGGAGAATCTATATACTTCAAGGTGGAATCAAAGCCACTAAAATATTTCTAATAAAAGTACAAAACAAAATTTTCTTATTGGTACGTACTACTGCTTGATTTAAACGTATAAGCTTGAACGATTTTAAACAATATGATTTGAATCTCTCTGATTTTAACTAATTCCAAGTTAATTCGAACTGACTTCAACCAATTGCAATAAGTTATGCCCAATTGTTCCCTTGGATTGAGTAAATAATGAATGGTAAATTAGTTATCTAGAAATTTATTATTGTGTCCAATCGTTTGAATCTTCAAACCGATATATCATGTCAAAACAGAAGCTGGTCTCCATATTTTACTCAGCTGCCCAAAACAGTTCTTTGTGAGTTCGTCTCGCATAGGATAGTTACGTCACGGTGACTGCAACTCCAAGCATTGAGCTGAGTTTATCACACTTGCCATTTTTTCAAAATTCCAACCAGGAAGCGGAAGAAATGCCACAGCCAGTGATCAGTCCCAGGAGACAAAGATGCGTGGAAAAGCCGCTTCCCTTCCGAATCAGCGTGACGACCCTCTGCTTCCTAAGGACTCGTAAGTCTCGCTACGCTACAACTACGACAATGAAGATCGAAGGACGACTCAACGATTTTCCAGGACTACTGTGGTAGGCTACCCACCAGCAAGTGTTCCTTCTTGGTGAAAACTTGTCATATTTTGGCCACCACTTGACGTATTTATGGCCAGAAATATGGCCAAAAGACGTTAGCGAGCTTCCCAAACATGCCATAGTCTTGACTTTTTTTTACTCCTGAATGATCTCCTGTGGTGAAAAGATTCTGGAATTTTCTCGAGATGTGGAAGCTCAGTTGTAATGAGTTTTTCTAAAGTCTCTTGAAAAGAATTGTGGGTAAGGGCTTTAGGCTTAGAAGTCTTTGGCATTTTGGTCTATACTCTATTACCAACTTTTGCTAATGAAAAGAAGGCTTAACAATATTTAAAAAAATTATTTGGACAGTTTTTTTTAGGTAGTATGTGTATAAAAATCTATCAGAGTCGAAGTCAAAATTTCACTATAAGCAACCGTAACTTCTGTTATTATTATTATTATTACACCATTAAGCCATTTCCCTTTCGGGGTAGGCGTGACTCACTCGGCAGGGGAAAAGAGTAGTGTGTGGAAGGGATAGAGATTTT
>NC_046662.1:81650048-81667808 GCF_010883055.1 Belonocnema kinseyi | reverse complement strand
ACGCATCACCAGAAATTCTTCCTACAACTGCGGTACCACACACTTCGATCGTGCATCTAACAAGGATATCCCGTAACATTGTCCAGGCGCCCTCTAAATCTTGGTTTTTTATACGGTCCTCCCATGTTGCCCTATCTATGCATTCGATTATCTTATTTTGGAAATCTATTCTCACATCCGGTTCCTGTAGGTTCTCAATTTTGATTCGCGTTTGTTTTGCTTTCTTGGGTCTCTTTTTCCTCCAACCCCGACCTAAGTTAATTTTTGAGATCAGAAGGTAATGATCAGTATTGCATTCAGGACCCCTCATGACCCTTGTATCTTTGACTAACTCTCTAAGTCTTTCATCCGCAACAGCAAAGTCAATTATACTGCGGCTATTTCTTTTAGACCAGGTGTTCATGTGGAATTTCCAAAATTGTTTAAAAGTCAAATGTCTTCTATGTAATACTATAACGTCACCAAGTTTCAATTAACCCCGATTGTCTCTAGAAAATCCTGTTATTCCTGACGTATTTCATTTGATGATTCATTCCAGTTTTTTAGAAAAATTCCAGACATGTATTAGTGAACGTCCATTGATTACGTAAGGATTAGTTTTTAACTTTTAGACCCCCACTCCTCCCTATATTGCAAGGATTTATAAAAGTTTTGTGACCCTTCTCCTTCTTTCTTACGTATGATTTTATATTTTTTTAATCGAAGTATCAATTATGTTTACTGTAGACGAGATTTCAAAAGATTTCTAGTGATTTAAAAGGATTTAAACATACTTCAAGAGATTTTAAGGTATTTCAAAAAAATTGCAAACAATTCCATAGCGTTACGAGAGGTTTCACAGATTCCAAATGTCTTTAAAAGATTTTAAGAATGTCAGTAAACAGCATTACGTACAATTTTAGAGAAATGTCAATTTTTGAAGAGATTTTACAAGATTTTAAAGGATTTCGACGAATTTCGATATTTTCGACGGATTCCTTTGGATTTTAAGGAACTAAGAACCATTTCCGCGGACTTCAATGCATTTCAAGGGATTTCGAGAGATTTCTAATTGTTTCAAAAAAGTCACAGGATTTTAAAAATTCGGTCTTTAAAAATTTCAGATAATTCCAAAGGATATAAAAATATTTGAAAGATTTCAAGTATTTGAAAGTATTTTATAGAACTGCAAAAATTTTACGCAATTTACCGCGATTTCCAAAGCTTTTTATTGACCGCATGAGATTTTAACGAGGTTTCAGGGAATTCCAAGAATCAAAAATGCCTTAAAATTTTTTAAAAGATTGAAAATGATCAGTGGTTTCAAAGATTTTACATGATTTAAAAGTATTTCTAGAGTTTCAATAAGGGTCCATCCATAAATTGCATAGCAGGGGGGGGGCTCTAGTCCAGTGTCACATAATGACGAAAGACTACGGGCAAAAGTCGGAAAAGGCATTACTTGGGGGAGGGATGGATGGCCCCTCAGGGCCGTTCGAAAATAGGCAACGGTTTTTCCTGGCGTTTTTACCCCCCCCCCCCCACACATAACGATTTTTCTAATGTCTTTCGTATAGGTTTTTTCTAAGAATTTTAATTCGAAGTTAAAGATGGGAAAGGATTTGGAGGGATTTTAGAAGTTTTGCAAATATTTTAGATGATTTTAAAAAATTTTTACGATATTGGTCAATCTCAAGGGGTTCCATGATTTCACGGGATTTCAAAGGATTTGAAGAGATTTCAGAAATTTCAAAGGAATTTAAGGAGTTTCAGAAGAATGCAAAGTATTTCAAAGAATTAGAAAACTTTTACGGAATTTAACGAGATTTCCAAAGATTTTTATTAATTTAATGAGATTTTAAGAGTTTTAATAAATTACTTAAGTTAGTACAATTGTAGAGAAAAATTTCAATTTTTTAAAGGGATTATTCAAGATTTCAAAGGGACTATAATAAGGAGATTAATCAGATTTGAAAAGATTTCAAAGGACATTTCAAAGGATTATAAGAACTGGCGAAGGATTGCAAAGAATTTTCATGGTTTTTAAGGAATTAAGAACGAATTTTACGAACTATTAAGGATTTAAAGGGATTTTAAGAGAATTCGAATCATTTCAGAAGAATTCATTGTATAACAACAGATTTTAATGTATTTTAAGATATAGCGAAGTATCTTCACGAATTTTGAAAGATCTCAGGCGATCTTAATTAGATTTTGAAGATTTAAAGCGATACAAAAGGATTTTGAAGGATTTTTAAAGACTAAAAATTAATTTAGGGATTTTTAAGGATTTTAAGAGATTGAAAGAAGTTTTAAAGATTTCACAGAATTGCAAAGGATTTAAAGAAATTTGAAACGATTATATCCGTTTTTAAGGGACTCCGAAGTGTTTTGACATATTTTTATAAACCTGAAAGAATTTAGAATGATTTTCTCGGGTTAGAAAAGATTTTAAAGAATTTGAAGAGATTTTAAATTATTACAAAAGAATTAATGGGCTTATTAAGGATTTTAGAGTATTTCAAGAGATACCAATGTTATTTTCACGATTTTTGAAGAATGTCAGGATATCGTTATTTGAATTCGATGATTTGTAAGGATTTAAAATATCTTTATAAGGATATGAAATGATTATTTATTGGATTTTAAGAGATTTAAGAAGAAATTTCACGGTATTCCAGAGTATTTTCGAATAATATAAAGTATTTTAAGGCCTCCAATATTTTAAATATTTTGAGGGATTCTAAGAAATCCGAAAAGATTCTCACAGATTCCAAAAGTTGAAATAAATTTTTTTAAAGTTATTTTCATGAATTTTCAAGAATTTTGAATATTTCAAGCAATTTCAAAAGTTTTCAGAGAATCTCAAAGAATTTATAGGGATTCCCACAGTTTTTAAAGATTCTAGCGGATGTCAAGGGATGGTGCAAGATATCAATGGAATTCAAAGGATTTCAGGGAATTTTCACATGACTTATACAACAATAGGAGTTTATAATATTTTGAAAAGAATTCGGGGAATTTCAAAGGATTACAAATATTTCCAAGGGTTCTAAGAGATTTCATTAAGAATAAATGTAACCTGATTTAAAAAATAGTACGTGAAAAAAGAAATAATGTTTTAATAGTTTCAAAAGTAATTTCAACTACCAGAACAAGTTTTAATTAGAAATTGCGTAAAAATTTGCCCCCCCCCCCCCAAGTGAGGATTCGTAAGCTTTTTGAACTCTTTTAAAATAAATATTTTTCGTAATTAAAATAATCAAAAAGCAATCAGTTTTAAATTTCTTTAATTTATATATAAGTATATATTTCTAAAACGTTTGTTTCCTATATTAATAAATAATAAACAAAATGTTTAATAATATTAATCTTTTTACTTCTATACACATATATAACTCTATCGACCGGTGCCTTCACGAAGTACAGTCTGCCTTTTAAAATTTCATCTCTTCATGAATATTCATAAGCACTTAATCTATTTGGCCATTTCCAATTGATTAATAGCAAATTAATCTTCCCCTGTCGGCTATTAAAATACCCAATCCTCTTAAATGACTTAAATGACTGCCACTACCATTCAATATTACTAAAATAACCATTGATTTCACCATTTGGTCGTCTTTCATACACAATAAAAAAATTCACCGTTTGATGACCTTCCTGCGAAGATTTCACTCTTCCGTCTTAGACTAGAGAAATCCTGCGCCAAGGATATGTTAGGATCGAAAGGATTTGAGAGAAATCGCTAAAATTCCTGCAACATTTTTGTGCTAAATAAAGGCAGGAGGGCAAATAATACCTGTTACGCAAAAGCATATTATTTTCCTTCAAAAATTCCAATGGTTTCTGGTCCTTGAAAACAGATTATGAACCTGGGAACCACTCGGTGATGCAACGCAAAACATCCCGCGTTTAAGGTTTAGTTTGAAGGGAAGGTCTTTTGGTTCTAATGATCGGTGGCATAAATTTTGAGCGGACACTTTATGACGTCCAAAAATTACTTTACCGTTGGAACAGTAAAACTTCAGAAAGATCCTCCCAGTTCATCTATATTTTATAATTTATATGGCGTTGCGCGCTGTAGTTTCTTATATACTTATACGACCACATTATTATGAATTGTCCCCAAGGCGTGCAGGCAAACAAACGAAACACGTTAAGAATACGGTCCGTACATAAATTACGTTATGTCTTTTGAATATAAAGGGGGGGGGGGTACGACAAATATTTTTCTATGCTGTTTTACGTGCACTGAAAAAAAATTGGAATAAAAAAAATTCACTAAGATTCAAAGAAAAGATCTAACTGAATATGTCCTATGAAACACTTCTTCAATGCAAAGAAATTTTGTTACCTACCATAAAAGTATGAAATTATTGTTGCAAATTAATATTCAGTTCAGTGAGAGATTTTAAATCAGGAAAATATTCCCTTTAAAAGCATGTTCTTCGGTGAGCACGTGACCAAACTAGTTCCCGATTATGAACATTTTTTTGGTGTTCACTGTATCCACACGAATTGAGATATCATGTTTAAAATTTGACATATTAAATCAAAAGCGCTAAATAACGTTTGTATACGTCAATATATTTATAATTTTAAAGAAAGTTTGTTTGTAAATTGATGAAATAGGATGTTACCATTCGGTTTATAGCACTTTGCAGATAATTTTTGTTTGGTGCATTTCAGATTTTTTGATACGCGTATATTGAGTACTGACACAAATTTTGGACTAAATCGTCTAAACATTTACAAAAATTAATATGAGCAATAAAAATTTGCACATTTTCTGCAAATCAACAAATAAGTATCTGCACACACGGAACCTATCATTATTTTTGGAGCATTTTTAGCGATTTCTAGCGGAGAAAAAAAGATACTTTGAACGTCGATAAAGTCGAGATCACGTGACTAAGTTCGTTCATGAAATTTTTGTGCAGCATGATTTTCATTTTTTTGGTCCTCACTACGTCCACACAGAAATTTTAACTATTTTCTGAAGATGCACATTTCTCAAGATAGGACTTCGACAGTTTTTCGAGTATCGCATTTTAAGACGTTCCTCGACTTTCATTTTAGTTCCTATAGTTTTTTACTAGAAAACTAGCTTCGTAATTATAAACATTTTGATATATACAAGCGTTCTTTAGTGCTTTCTATATAACTTTCTAAATCTAAAGATTCTAATTTCTAATCTAATCTAATTCCAAATCTAAATCTAATTTCTAGATATAAATCCTGAACACAATATCTCAATCCGTGTGGACGTAGTGAGGACCAAAAAAATGAAAATCATTCTACACAACAATTTCATGAACGAACTTAGTCATGTGATCTCGACTTTATCGACGTTCAAAGTTTCTTTTTTTCTTCGCTAGAAATCGCTAAAAATGCTCCAAAAATAATAATAGGTTACGTGTGTGCAGATACTTATTTGTTGATTTTCAACGAATGTGCAAATTTTATTGCTTATATTAATTTTTGTAAATCTTTAGACAATTTAGTCCAAAATTT
This sequence comes from Belonocnema kinseyi, assembly GCF_010883055.1. Classification (NCBI taxonomy): domain Eukaryota; kingdom Metazoa; phylum Arthropoda; class Insecta; order Hymenoptera; family Cynipidae; genus Belonocnema; species Belonocnema kinseyi. The sequence goes on along the minus strand of NC_046662.1, from coordinate 81,662,312 downwards.
GTGTCAGTGCTCAATATACGCGAATCAAAAAATCTGAAATGCATCAAACAAAAATTGCCTGTAAAGTGCTGCAATTCGAATGGTAATACCCTATTTTATCAATTTATAAATCAACTTTCTTAAAAGTTATAAACATATTGATGTATACTAACGTTCTTTCGTGCTTTTTATTAAATATGTCAAATTTTAAACACGATATCTCAATCCTTGTGGACACAGTGAACACCAAAAAAAATGTTCATAACCAGGGACTAGTTTGGTCACGTGGTCACCGAAGAGCATGCCCTTAAGATAGATATTGTTTTTATCAGTGAATAATAATTTCTGTGGAGAAAAATTTCTTTCAAAGAAACCTAAATTACTTAATTCATACATGAAACAATTGTTTCAATTAAATACGCTGACGTGTATATAATACGAAATATGACCATAAAAATTATTTCTTTTAGTCCAGTTATATATGTTTTGCCCTTTAATAATATTAATTCAGCTGATGTAATGAAATGATTAGTACAATGAAAAAGAAACAATAAAAACATTTATTTGAATCCAATAATTTTTGTTCTGTGTCCTGAAAAATATTTCTTACGTAAGATATTTTGAAATCTGAAAATCACTAAAAAAACAAAAGGTAGTCGAAGTCTTTCCTGTTTTTCCATTTTTTCTTGTTTTTTTCTCATGTTTCCAACTAAATACGAACTGAATTATCAGAAACCAAGAAGAAGATTTAAATATTTTTGCTTTGTTAAGGGTTTGACCTTTGCAGTTGAAAATTTAACTGTTTTGTTGAAAATTCGTCTTTTTGGATTAAAACTTTCAAATTTTAATAAAAAATTTTTCTTCTATTCTGACTTAAAAATTCATCTGCTTTTGTAAACACTTTTTTCTTGCTTGAATTAAAAATCCAAGTGTCTGGTTAAATGGTAACATTTTTCAGTTGAAACTTTACTGTTTTGTTAAAAATTCATAGCTTCGGGTTGAAGAATTAACTCTTTTGCAGACGCTTCTCCTACTCTCACCCTGATTTTGAAATCCTACTCAGCTGCTGTGAATAGTGCCGCCGTAGAAATCACAATTTTTATGGTTTTCAGGAGTTTTTTTATATTTTCCAAATCTATCAAATATTTTTTATATTTACTTTAAGACGTATTCGATATATTTGTATAATATATAAAAACTCTCCTTAAAACCATAAGAATTGCGATTTCTACGGCGGCATTATTGGTAGCGGCTGACAGGAATTTCGAAATTCACGTGAGAGTGGGTGAAGCATCTCGGTGAGCTCGAACAAGGATGAGGAGAAGTGGCCCTACTCGTAGCGGTCATATTAATAGCTTTGACCGTATTTTTATCAAAATTCCTTTTTGTTTTTGAAAATTGTTTTTTGACTGAAAATTTAAATCTTACATGCTTGGTAGAAAATTGATCTTTTTTAGTTAAACATTCAACCAATTCGTTAAAGATTTATGCTTTCTTTTTTAAATCGGTTTTTTTTTAGTGTAGAAAATGAATCCGCTTTTTAAACGTAAACTATTTGATTGAAATTTTACGTTTTTTGTTGAAACTCGGAATTTTTCGGGAGGAAATCAATTTTGTGGGTAGAAAGCTAATTTTTTAAACTGAAAACTTTTTGCTTTAAATTCAACTGTTTGGTTGAAAATTTACTTTTTTCTTGAAAATTCTACTGTCTTGTAACAAATTCGTGTTTTTTAATTCAAATTTAATTATTGTGTTTTAAGAGGTGTGTATTTTGATAAAAATTCGTTCCTTTTGGTAGAAAATTGATCATCTTGATTGAAAATTCAACTGTTTCGTTAAAAATGTATGTAATTATTTTCTTAAGAATTCGTCTTTTTGATTAGCAATTAAATTTTCTTGATTGAAAATTCAACTGTTTTTAGAAATCTCGTCAATGTTGTATATAGAAACATATTTCTTCTTTTAAAGTCTTTCTATGCAATTATTTTGTATAAATTTAACTTTTTGAATACATCATTTTTTTTAATACTGATTTTTGGATTCACAATCTATTTGAGCTTTATTGTTCAAACATAACTTCTTGCATAAATTATCTTGTTAATGTTACTCTCATTTTTCCCTTTTAAGTTTTTATAGTTAATCATCCAATTATTTATTGAAAATTCATCATTTTCGGTTAAAAATGCTTCTGATGGGTTGAAAGTTAAACTATTGGCTAATTCATAAAAAAAAAACCAGTACGATTGGTGGGAGAGAGTGGGAGAGTTCAAAACTTACAGACCCTAACAAAGGGGTGTACGTGGTTCAAAATTTAGAAAAAAAAAACTACCTAATATATGCAAGGCTCCATAGTATATCATTCTGATTCAGGGGCCTCTCTTATGCAACTTTATTGCGGCCTCGAGTCCAAATGTATCAAGACAAAATAATATTTTTATGAGCCTACCTCAACGGCTTATATCTTTCATGCTCATCTTATTTTAAACGTGGGCTTGAAAATACACAAAGTGAGAAAATATATGACAGTGTAAAAGAGGGATTTTTAGATTCCTGGTATTGGTTTCAAAGAATTAATTATTTAATTAAGTTTCGGGGGTCTTAGGATTCTGTTAATCCTTGATTTATGAGAAAAAAGGGTTCCTTGATTATTACTTTTGAATCGATTCTCAGTGAGTTCTATACTGTTTTCTTGAGTGCAATATTATCATTAATTTTTATGTTTTTTTGGGTTAAATTGTTCGTAGTGTGTTAAGGAAAAATTGTATTTTGCTTAGAACAAATTATGATCGCATGAAAGGTAAATAATTGAAGAAACTACTTTCGCAATTCGATTTGGCCCAATGGATCTACACAAAAGAAAATTGAGGAAGCCTGCAATCAAACTCTAAACTATTTTCTTTTAAATTTGATAAAAATTACTGAATACCTTTCTCTGTTCAGACCATCAGAAAGAGGAAGGGTGATAAATTCCAATTTAAAAAGTTGAGAAACATGCGTGATGTCCCTAATAAAAGCCTCCATTATATGAAATTGAAATCGAATATATAAATCTAATAAAATCCAAAAAGGACGCACAAAACCCATCCACTTTGAAGTGTCCTCATATTCTTTTCATCTCAGAACCTAGCCTTTCTCTCCGTTAATAAAATAGCAAAAATATCTCCATTTTTTCAACTACTTTATTTCCAAATACTTGAGTTCTTTCGGTTCCTTTGAGAAATCAGAGTTTTTTCCGACACTGAAAGAAAGGAAAGTAACTCCCATCCTTTAACTATCTTACTTTCCCATAGGAAAGTCCATTGAAAAATCAAAAATTTCTCGCTCAATAAAAAATCAAAAATATTCCCAGCTATTCTTGAAGCATTTTATTTCCAAGTACGAGGAAGGTCTTTTGAGAAATTGAAAGACCCTTTACAAACTAAACGCCACTTCTAAAAATTTGGTGAACCTGAAATCGCGCATTTAGAAAAGAGCAGATGATGGTTGAACTCTGATTTGATTCGCTGGAAATTGAATAGTAGCAACGATGCCCGGGACCGTCACGGATTTTGAATTGGTATTCAGTCGATTTCCGCGCACCTTGGAAACGGTGATTTTTCGAGGGTAAACACCCTAAACCATGAGGATGGTTTACCACCGTTTTCTTACCTACGTCATATATGAATTCATTCTGTCCTAGGCACCATCCTTTGCAGAGGGATCCGCTTGTGATCCGCCCGGATTTGGAAATTTTCACGGTTACAATTTCTTAAGGCTGCTTTTTCAGATTCGGACAAAGTGGTTGCGTGCGATGTGTGTCATCAGGTCGCTTTTCGTTTTATATATTTCCAAGAACTTCTCCAATTCTTTACAAATGCATAAAAAAGTAATTCAATCATTTAAATCTACTAGAAAAACAAAAACGCGCTACGCGTGCGATTAATTTTTCCTGTCTCACGTAATTTTTAAATTAAAAAATTTAATTAAAATTAATACAACATTTTTTTGATTTTATAGAAATCTTGATCTATAAAGTAAAATAAAAGAAAGGCAAGAAAATATTTCTGATTCCTGATGAAAATTAAATCTTAACTTCAGAATTAATACATAATATTTTTGTATACATAATATATAGACAATCAAATGGTTTATTTTTGTTTGTAAATTCACGACAAAAAGCTATTTGTTTAAAATAACCGAATTCCGTTGAAAAATGTTAGCATAACTTACAATTGTTTCAAATTAAAAATTATTATTTGAAAACTATACCGAATTATGGAACAAACATGAGCTGAACCTAAAATTATTAATAAATCAAAATCCAATGATTTTTTAAATTAAAAGTACCGGTTCACGGTATAAAACGACAACAAACCAAAAAATTGTACAAAAATGGTTCCAAATTGAGTGATTTTGGTTTATGACCGATTTCCAGAGAATTGTTTAAAAAATAATTTTTTTTCAATCTCAATTTCCGAGGAAAAAATCCCAATTAATGTAAAGTTGTTAAACAAATTCTATAAATCTTGTTAGAATATAATGGCTTTTGTTTTTAAAATACCAATTCTTGATGTAAAATAACAGAAAAACCTATAATTAATAAAAAATTATGTTTCTTCCTTGAAATCTAATGATTTTTTATTTAAAATTTTAATTTCCGACCAAAAAACACCGCACACATCTCGAAATTGTTCAAGCTTGTAAAATTTATTATTTAAAAAAATCATTTCGAATTTAAATTCGATTATTTTCATTTATTAATACTAATTTCAGGTAAAAAACAGACATAACCTGAAGTTGTTGAAATAATTTTAATATATTTTTTTATCAAAAATACAGATAATTTCTGAAAAAAAAACTAATACAGCATAATAGAAAAGCGTTTAAAATTGTAAATCAAAATTGCATCTCGTGTTCGAATTATAATGATTTTAGTCTGAAAATGCCAATGCTAGGTGAAAACTTAGAATCTAAAAAAGTAAATTTCTAGGAAAAAACGCTGGCACAACCGAGAAACGTGAATTTTTGTAAAATTGTATTCCTTAAATTTTTATAATTTTTTTAATTTATATATTTCCGCTGTAAAAACTCTAACATACATTAAAAATTTTGAAAATTGGAAAACTTATTGATAATAACCTTGATTTTAAAAGTCTTTGAAAAAATACTAATTTGCAGTGAAAAGATTCGAGAAAAGTAAACAATTTTTAGTATTTAATTTTAATATTGACAGTGTCTATAAAAACCCGAATTTTTGTACCGAAATTTCGGCTCAAATATAATCGTTCCTTTCTATTCACGCTGAAAAAATCTGGTTACTTGTATCGAAATTTCAGTGCACGTATATCAATTTTCAATTTAAAAGATAATTTTGCATAAAAAATAGAATAGTTTAATTTTAAGTGAAGAATATGACTTCTCAATTAAACAAACCAAAAATTAGCAAAATAGTAACATTTCCAACCAAAGAAATTAATTTTCAACTAAAATAATAAATCTTAATAAATAAATGTTCAAAAAAAGAACTAAGATTCTACCAAAGAGTTTAATATCAAGCCAAAAAGCTTATTTTTTTATTAAGAAAATTAATTTTTCATAAGAAAGATTAAATTTTATTAAAAAATGAAATATTTAAAATAAAATAAATTTAGAAAATACCTAAAGAATTTAATTGAAAGTATTGCCATACTGGTATCAAATAGTTTTAATTAAATACACTGGGTAACAAGATTTTGTGTATAATCAACTGATGGGTCATTTCAGTATATTTTTCCGCAGAATACGATCCTGAAGGCAAAAATATTATATCTTTTCGCGTTTTTCACAAAAACAGGTTTAAAAAGTGAAAAAATCAATTTTTGTATTGTTTCTAAAATCTTATATCAAGCAAACCGGAAGTTCTAAAGGTTTCTATAATGGCTAAATAGAACCTGATTCATTTGCTATAACCTTATATTTTCGAAAATGACCGTATTTTTTTACGTTTTTTTATGTGTGCGATATGATTTTGATCTAGATCGACGATTTGGAAGTAGTTTTTATTAATAGATAGATTTAAAAAAAGTTAACCTTTTATATATAAGAAAAACTTTATTTATATTTAAAATATATAGCAATACGATATCTAGCGTATTTGTTTGTATCTTCGAGACGCATCGATTGACCTATTGTTGAACATTTTATGACCCACCAGTATCGATTTAGGAAGTTTGAGAAAAAATGGTGTATTCGGTTTATATGAGAAGAACTTTGTTCACATTAGGAATACCACAGTACTGTATCCGAGCTCTCAATATATAGCAGTACCAATATATAAATTAAAAAGAAATTGTTTATCTTTTTGATAAGAGTAAAACTTTCTTGATATTCGGAATACAGTAGTACTGCATATTATGATATATTTGGTCGCGTTTTCGAGGCGTAACGATTGCCCCATTGAAGAGCCTTCACGACCTACCACAGTCCACATCCTACCAATATTGCTTTTCAACTTCTTAACAAAATTATTTACTTTGTTTTTAAGAAGATTTAAACAAAAATTGGAAATTTAAGAGTATTGCATTCGATGTAATTGTCCGCGTCATCGAGACGCGTGGATGTAGCTATGGACGTTCTTTCGAACACCATTCTGGATCAATCAATCACGACTTAGAGAGTTTAAAAAAAATACATTGTTAATATAAAGAAAACTTTTTTTTAATTGCGAATATAAAACTACCGTAAGTTGAAAAGTGGTTTATTTTGGCAGAACGTATCGATTGAATTTTGCATAGGCTCTCTGATTTTAAGAAAACAAGATTTTCGGTAAGACAGAAACATAAGCTTGAAAAATATTAAAAGAATTTTTTTTTCTTTTGTCAGAGAAAAAACTTCCTCTGCAATAAATTAAATTGATTTGATACCTATGAGGAAGAAAAATATTCATTCACTTCGCAGCGGTATTTATATTTGCCAAATGAAGTTTTCTGAATTTGTAAGTGGAATCACAGGAACACACACATATTGGGTGAAAATTTGGGTTATTCGTGATTTTAACGAGGTAGATGGAGTCAGTCGGCTTTACTTGAGTCTGTAACCCAGCAGCAGCAGCTGGCATTGGCAACTTAACGAAGGCATATTGTAAGATACAGGACATCGCGTTGCTTCGTGGGCGGAGAAGTCCGCAAAAGCCGCATCGGTCTCCATGAAATCGTCGATTCGACGCGGCGACGACGTTCTATGCCTGGTCCGTGGTCGCGCGACTGTCCCGACATAAGGGTACGCCTTAAGTAGCCTAAAAACTTTTGACCACTTGCTAAACTCTAACATTGGCCAAATGGGTCAAAACTTTTCCCGGAGAATCCTTGCCAATTTGATTCGCTCGACCCGCACTCCGTGCCCGCAGCAGCATTATTGTCGCATTGTTTCTCATGGCAGGCATAGTTACATTGGTACGGGAGCCGTTTCTTAAGCCAAGTGCACGCGTACGTGATCGGAACGAAGTATTTTCTCCCAGGTCGAATATACTTATGCTCTCTTGTCTCTTGGTCAGTCAAGAAAGTTTCCGCGAAAGGAGGAAGTCCATTAGGGTAAAAAGTAAAAACACAAAAAGAATGTCGAGGGTGAATGGAATTCAAAAGTTGCTTTCTGCACAGATGCATCCCAATATTGGATCGTTTTTATGGGGTTATTATTTATTAAGCGGGGAGATGGTTTCTGAAGGGAGTGGCGAAGAAGAAATGGTATTTTAATGTAAACATTCAGGAGGGACTTATAATGTGAATTGAGGAATTTATTCACTCCAATTAAAATTCTTCATGCGAAATTGTTGTATACTATATGATTCGTAAAAAGGATAATTGGATCCAGGAAGGTTCTGTTCCAGTTTTTGAAAATGTTTTCAGGTCACAGTTATTTTAAACTGGAATATGAATATAGAATGTTAATGTTAAACTAATTTGTCCAAATTTAAATTATCCTACTTTTTGGTCCTCGGTAGTACTTACCCGTGAAGCAAAGTATTTTTCATACAAGATCGCATGCATATTGGTGCGGAAAAAATATCACTGACTGCACGCTGTACATGCCTGATGCGTTATAAATCGAAAATTTCGTTCCTGATTTAATTTCTTAGATGCTGAAGAATAGGGAGAACTATTTTAAAATCATTTTTCCTCTCTTCAAGGATTGTTGGATCTGAAATCATATCAACATTATGGGCCGTCTATGAAATATATGAATTTTTAATTAAAAAAGATAAGTTTTGAAACAATGAAGAAAAAGTTAAATTTTCAGTTACAAAATTTATGAAGAATAATTGTCTACTCAAGAAGACAAATTTTCAACAAAAGAGTTAAGTTTCCAAGCTAAAAATTAGAATTTTTCACAAACCTGTTTAATTTTCAACTGTAAAAAAAGAGTTTCTAACAAGTTACAGTGAAACTATTCTATAGCGCCGATTTTGGAGCTGACGATGAGTAGGAACAAACTCATTATAGCTCACACCGCTTTTGTTTGTTCACGCCTGAGTGCTTGTCAGAGTGACAACCGTAGACCCCGCGCACCCCGCGCAGCTCCTGTTACACCTAACTGCAGCACGGTGCTTTCTACAAAATTCAACTTTAAACTTGAAAACTGAACTATATTTTTGAAAATTCGTCTATTTGTGCAGACAATTAATCTTTTTCTTTAAAAATTAATCTATTTGGTTAAGAATCCCACTATTAAACTGGCTCTGAATTCGATCTCGAGGGTTTCCACTTTGTTTCTATTTATAATTATGTGGTACTCATTTTACGAGCACTTTGCTTTCCCATAGACAATGAAGAACCGTTAGTGATATTTTTAATAATATAGAAACTGAAGTTTTCATTTTGTTTAATTTAAGAATAAAAATTCACAAGAAATACCAAATTACAAAATAATACAAAAAAATGTGAACCTAAAATAACAACTCAGACAGATCAAATTTTGTATTTGAAATGGAAATTTGTCGAGCTGGAAAAAGGAAGGGGGAAGTTCTGTCACACCCTATCCCCTTCGCAACTGTATTATTTTCTCACAAAAATTTTTAGAATAATTTTATTTCAAAATCGTGATCGAAAGTCTTTTCTATAATATTATTACTCCCTTCCCCGCCGAGTGAGTCACGCCTACCCTGAAAGGGAAATGGCTTAATGGTGGAATAATAATAATAATAATAATAATAAACGTCCATAATTTCTTTACTATTTAATCAAGTGTAATAATATTGTAGGTCAATCGATTTTCCTCGAATCATGAAAATTTTTCCGCTCTTGCATCAATTTTAATTTATGTCAATAAAAAGACTTTAACCATAAAAACCGTTTTTTCGAATATTATGCATTATCATTGCTTCCTTCTACTTCTCAATCAAATTTATTAATATTATAGGTTAATCAATTTTTTTGTAATCAAGGCATCTTTTCTATAATCGCGTCAACTTCACACATAAATTATGTAAATGAGAAAATTATTACTATAAAAATTTGAACATCAATTTTTCATACAATACGAATGTCTAAAACTTATTCGTTACTATTTAATAAAATATATTAATATTATAGGTGAATCGAATCCTCTCGAACTAATGAATCTTTTGTATTGTTGAATAGACATTAAAATATGTTTTTGAAAAAATATTAACAATAAAAAACCGCTTATTGAAACATTATAAAGTACTAAAAAATGAAATAAATAGTTTTAAAAATCCTTGGGTTATCGTTTTCAGAAAATAGTATGAAATCCAAAAAACACGCTCACACACATATGAGGAAGCAAAATTTGTATTTTTTCGTTGAATTAAACTAGTTTATAAGTCATTTGTTTACAATTAGTTTTTAAACTGCAAATTTAGCTGTTAATCTTCTTAATTCCAAATTCATCTTTATAGTTTAGAAATTCGGCTATTTGAAAAAAATTTCAACTATTTGTTTCAATGTATAATTTTGATGTTGACATTTCAACTATTTTGTTATAGTCATCTGTTTTGATCGAACAATGATCTATTTTGTTGAAAATTCGTTTTTTTTTCGTAAAAATCTTTGATGATAAACGAGTCACCATTCTTGTTGAAAATTTAACTTTTTTGGCTGAAAATGGATTTTTTGTTGATAATTCAACTTTTTCGAATAAAAATGTAACTGTCTTCTGAAAAAATTCGCCTTTTTGATTTGAAATTCAATCATTTGTTTGAAAATGCTGCCAATAAATGTTGTTATGTTGCTTATATTAATTTTTAATGCATCGACCCAGATCGCTGCTCAATCTCTCTATCAGGCGCCCCAGGCGAAGAGCTTCACAAAGTCATTGTGTGAATCTCTTCACTCGGGCCAATTAGTGTCGAAGGTCTTTCGTTTCAAGCTTCATTCACTTTATTGATAGTCTTCATCATGCATTTCTCATAAAAGGGTAATTCCAGCTTTCGCCTTGAATTAACAAACAAGAAATGGCTTAGTTTAGTCTACACTCTACAGTCTATGTCAGAAAATGAATCAAACTGCATTCCGACAGTACTAAAGTGCGCCATTTATGTGCACCAGATGTATTCATTGGAGCCTAGTCGTAATGTAAGATTGGAAGAAATGCTCCATCGAACCGCCTACTCCCTTACGTGTTCGTGTCACCAGATGGGCTCCTTAAGTTGCCAATGACCATAACTTTGAGAGTTCCTTTCGCTTTTCTTCGACTCCACGAGACGTTTGACTTTATTTATCGATAACAGAACAGGCAGCTTCGCGAGAAGTGCTGCCAATTACGGTTCCAGGGTGCTTTCAAACTCAAACTGGCTGTTGACTTTCCCATTATGGTCTACCACTTCCAGGTGGAGTCACCATTGTCACTATATAACATACCGCGATCTTCGTTTCCTCTTTTTTCAGGGTTCAATTAATTTACGATTAACATATGTCTATTTTTCTATTTTCCTGGATTCTCTCAGCTTGTGTCTGGCGATCGTTACACGAAAATGAACAATAAAAGTTGCTTCAGATGCTGCGTAAATTTTCATTTTCTTGTCTATCTGATCCACTTAAAGAATTTAAAAAAGTGTACTACTTGTATGATGCTTTGACTTTCGGTTTTTAGTGTTTCAATGTGCATTTAAATAAAACTTTCCTAATTTAAGATTTAATTACAAATTATTTTATATATACTGTTTAATTAGTGTTTTGATGATTGTGGGGAAAAATAGTGAATTAAATTGTGTGGAGTTATGCGCAGGAAATTAAGATTTTACAATTTTTAATTAAAATCTTTTTTGTTTGAAACTTCGACCATTTGTTTAAAAATTCAATTGATTTGTTACAGATTTATATTTTTGTTGCATTTTAAAGTCTTTCATTAAAAAGTCATATTTTCCAATCAAAAATTCATGAAAAAGTAAAAAAAAATCAATATTTAGATTATAATCTTTGTAAAATATTCTATGCCAAAAATGTCACAAGATTTTAATGCTAGTATTAAATAGTAAAGTTCATCAAAAATGAAAAATTGGTCGTGAAAATTAGAGAAAAATCGGGGGATTTTCAAAATGAATTTTTTTGGCCATCCTGTACTTAAATCTGTTTATTTCGAGAAACTTGTTATGTAATTTCCAAATACTATAAATATAACTATCAGAATGACAAATAGATGCGCAACGTTTCATCATGAGCTTGATAAATAGATTCTATTAAGTAGCCATAATTAGTGAACTTCCTGTTCTTCCGGTTCCACTTCGGGAAAATTCTTTCCAGATCCCCGGGCGTTACTTTTTCGTCAGACAATTGACACCTATAGTAAAAATTGCTGGCCATTTTTACGTCCCACTTGAGTCACAGTATCCTTAGAAATGTGCAGAAAAGTCTTCACAGGAGATAAATACAAGATGAATCGCGAGAAACGTGTTTAAGTTTCCGTTCACAGGTCTAAATAAGTTATGGCTTCTTTTGCGCTCGTGTGTCATGTATCGAAAACAAGTTCAAAATTATTTCCTCTTCCCAAATATGTAATCATGTATGCCAAATAGGCCATTTCCCTTTCGGGGTATGACTTACTGGGTGAGGGAGGAAGTAATGTGGGGAAGGGGGGGGGTCGATTTTTAAATTAATCTAGAATTCCCGTGTTCTTCATTTAAATAGCACGTTTTCTCCGCAACACTGCTCCGATCCAAGTTGCTGATCAATCTCTCTAGCGATCACCCCAAGTGAAGAGCCTCACAAAATAATCATACGAGGGTAGTTCAATAAGTCCTTAGAATGAAGTATAAAAACAATTTTTTTTGGGTAAATTTTTTTTTTATTTTTCAACATAATCTCCTTGGAGCTC
>NC_046662.1:81644779-81649948 GCF_010883055.1 Belonocnema kinseyi | reverse complement strand
ATCTCGAAACATAAATTTATCAATTCGCAAACTCTATGTGGTATACACTCGCCACCGTGTTTAAGCATTTCAGCGTTAATACCGTCTACCCCGGCAGCCTTGAATTTTAAAAATAAAATTTTCTCCTAAAATTGAACAATTTCAGTTCCAAATTAAAAAAGTAGGCAATTGCCTTATAGAGGAGTTGAAACTGTTTCATTTATAATTCAAATCTTTCAATTCTGAACGGTTTTATTTGGAATTAAAGAAACTTGAAATTGAATGATTTCAGGTTGCAATCTCAAAAACAGAACAATTTAAAAACGTTAAAATTTCAATATTTCCAGATAAAAACTTGGAAGATTAAATTCTTTGAAATATAAAGGAATTCAAATTGTATTATTTCTAAATAAGCCGTTCAATATTGAATATTTCTAAACTAAAAACTTTTGAATTAAAAAAATTTTCAATTTGAAACGATTGAAATTTGGCCATTTGACATTAAAGACTAAACTGAATGTATCAAAGTAAAAGTTTATAAAATTCTAGAAATTTCAATTGTTATTATACAAAAAATACAATTTACATTAAAATTGATAAGAAAAATATTTCTAAGATTAAGAAATAAATTCATCCTCATTTTCCCTGTTCGAAATAGCTAAATTTTCTAATGAAAACCTGAAAAACCATCATTCAACATAAGAAGTAATTTTACATGAGAAACACTAAAAATTAAAAAAAATTGTAATACGAAACATCCAAAATAAAACAAAACTGAACTTGATTTGATACAGAAAATAATTTTAATTACAAAAATTAATAATTTTCAAATTTCCATTCCTACTTTTTAGAATTCAATCATTTTAATTTTGATTTCAAACTTAAAATTGAAGAAAGGCAAAAATAATAATTTTATCTTCCGGTATGAAAATTAAGGACTCTAAAACTGCAAAAATTCAAAATTTACAAAATGACTAATTATTTTTTTCGTTTGAAATTCAACTGTTTTGCAGAAAAGTCGTATTTTTTAGTAAAGTATTTTTGCCGGAAATGTCTACTATTACATTTTTCACTGATAATTGATCTCTGATGGTTACATTTGACTCTTTTCGATTAGAAATTAAAAAATATTTTTGCTTAAAATATCAACTATTATATTTTCTGTTACATTCTCATAATTTATAATTGAGAAAGTATTGGAATTGTTTGGAAGTTGACAACACAGATTTTCAACGGAACTCCGCGTTTTGAGACCCCTTGAATCTGAAAATCAAGTTCTTACGATGGCGTCTGTCTGTCTTTCCGTGCGTCCGTCCGGCCATCCGCCCGTAAACACAAGACCTCTCGAAAAAATGAACGAATCAAATCGATCGTTGACACACTTTTTTTTCGTCATGAAAGAAAGGACAAGTTCGTTAACCAGCCTTTATGGACTGAAATTCAAAAAGTTAGATCATTCTCAAAACTTTTGGGCCAAACAATTGATGTCTATGACTCTTTTCGTTGAAAAGAAAATTCTCAGATTTATAGCATTTATAAGATTTGAAAAATGAATCGAACATTAAAATTTTAAGCCCAACAACGCAAGATATAAAAAACAGCCGAAGTAAAAAAAGCATTGTTCTTTAAAGCCCTACAAGATGATCATAACAACTTTATTGATTTTCTTCCAAAATCGAAAATTCAAATTTTAGTTGCACAAAAAATAATAAAAAATTCCACTTTGTAGTCAAAATATGCAAGATACGAAAAAAGGTGAATGAACCAAAATTGTGATTCCTAAAAAGATCTATAAATTTGTTTCAAATCGCTTCTTCATAGGACGCGTAGTTTTTGTTTTATTTGTGAAAAATAACATTGTAAATAAAAAATATAAAAATTTGTGGAAAAACTTCAAAATGTATGAAAACAAATTGATAGAAAAAAGTTCTTTACCCGAAAAAGAGATTCAAATTTGTAATAATTTATTATATCCTCATCATTTATGATTGAGGAAGTATTAGAATTGTCCATAATTTGAAACAACATTCAAATTTTAACCAAACGATGCAAAATACGAAAAAAGTCTCGAAGAGAAATTATAGCTTTTGAAAAGCTTACAAAATGTTTTTAACCTTTTTCCAGTAGGACTCGTAATTTTGTTTTCATTTATCGCAAGTAATATCTAAAAAATCGAAAATTCCAATATCACGACAAAAGCCGTGATATATGGTAACAAATGGAACTATTTTCGTAAAAATTCACCATATGTACCCTGCTTTGAAATCGTTTTGGACCGTGAGGTCTGTTAAAATATGTTTCTATGTTTTGTGTTTTGTTTTAGGCATTTTATGAGATTAGATCAAAGAGAAATTATAGACTTAAAGGGGGTGGGGGTTCTCGTATTTGTGACTTAATCCTGAGGAGTTCAAGCTTTGTGCGCTGATCTGTGACGTAGAAGTCCAAGGGTGGAAAAAGTATTCAAAAGAGCGTGACGTACTTTTTGAACGGTCCCTCTTGATTTGAATACAAATGTATTTTTACTTATATCTTTTTAATCTAGCGAGTAGCGGCTACTCAATTTTTCAATTCCAAAATATCCCTACGATTTGACGCGCGCATTAATAATTTTTCACGCTTTCGAGCCTCCTCGTCGAAAAAATCAAGGATACTCGACTTGGTATTTACGAGGGACCAGGAAATTATTGACGATTAGTGACGGGTGTCCCAAATTTCCGTAATCCGTGCCTGCCGGGCATCGTATAAGCTAGAGGCGGGGTTAAAGAATCATCTTAGAAAGTCCGCGACGTGGGCATTATTTGCATCGTTATGACAGTGTAAAACAGATTTTACGAGTCTGGCTATTATCACGCCTCTAGCCTAGCTGGTAGTTTCGTGAAACGACAAAGTTACCCGTCGGGGAATTTCCTACTCTAACTATCTTTATTCTCTCTTCCACTTCATATCTCTCACAGTTTCAGGCCCTCTTCATCCAGACATCATATCCGAAATGCAAACTTGTAATCAAGTCTTTTGTTATTTACGCGAGGATTATGCAGCCACTGCCGTTGACATTTTATGTCTATCTGCAATGTATGCGGCTCTGAGAAACACCAGACAATAACACTTAAATGTTATGGGCCACATACTTAAAATTTAATATCAATTTATGATAGTTAAACTTTTTCCTAGAGCTCATTATATTAAATTTCTGAATAATTTCTAGATAAATCATAAATATGATAAATTCCGCTAAAAAAACTGGAATGCCCTTTTCATTTATTTGATGAAGCGAATGAAATTTTAATCGAAAAATTAAAATGAAATGTTAAATTGAAAGGGTATAAGAAAAACTTTTTATCAATAATAAAATTTCAGATTAAAATTCGAAAATTAGTCAAAGTAGGCGCAGCGCGCAATACTTTCCCTTCCCCTATAACTTCTACTTTCCCTACTCCCACTGCGCTCTTCGCCAATCAATCCCAAACTTTTTTCTTCACTACTTCCCCCTCTCCTCGCTTCAACAGATAATACTACTCTTTCTCTACTTCCAATTCCTAACCCTCACTTCCCTTCCAATAATACTCATCCTCATTTCTAATAATTAATCTTTCATACACTATCTTACACTTTCTTCGCCCACTTTGTCACCCATTGCCTCATTTGCTCTTACTTCGCCTACTTGCCCTTCCCTCATTACCCTAATCTCCAGCCCCTAATTTCTCTTTGCTTCCCCTGCTTCCCCTCCACTTATTTCCTCATACTTCGTCTACTTCCCCTCCACTTATGTAATTTCACTTAACACATTTCTGCCTCCCCTCATTGATTCACCCCCCCCCCTACTTCTCTTCTTATCATCCATGGAAAAAAGTATGACGGATGGGCCGATGGACAAACGGGATTTTCAACCAAATAGGTGATTTGGTTAAAAGACAGTTAAATTTTCATTAGAAAAGACGACTTTTAAATTTAAAAGGATGAATTTGCAACCAAATAGTCAAATTTTCAAACAAAAAAGATTTAATTTTCATTCGAATAGTTATATTTTCAACAACATAAAATTATTATTAAATAAAACCGTTGCATTCCCAACCAAGTAGTTTAACTTTGAAGCAAAAATTACTAATTTTCAAAAAAAAAAGTTAATTTTTCAAACTAATTGTGGAATTATTAACAAGAAGTTTGAAATTCAACTAAAATCCAAATAGTTAGATTTTCATTCAAAAATTGAGAACCTTTTCGAATATAATTGAATTTTCAACCTGATAAGTTGAACTTTTAACAATAACAACAAAAAAACTAAATTATCAACAAAAAATTGAATCTTGAACAAAGTAGTTCCATTTTCAAATGAAAAATAATACTTTTCTATGCTTCTAATGTAACATTTCTACCAAAAGATATTCTAATTTTTAATCAAGACAGTTGAATTCATTTTAAATGATGAACATTTAAGAAAATAATTAAGTTCTTAACCAGAAATGATAAATTTGCAATCAAATAGTTGCATTTCAATAAAGAAATGACGTTTCTGCTGGAACAGATACACTTCTTAACCAAAAAGACGAACTTTAAAAACATAAATTTCAGCTTTCACCATCAAAATATGAATGTTTAATCAAAAAGGATTACTTTTGAACAAAAATGTTAAATTCTGAATCAACTAATAAAATTTTTAACTAAAAATATAATCATTAGAAAGAGGCAACTGCAAAAAAAGGAAATAGAATTAAAAATACAAGGCGAATAAATTGCTCACAAGATTATTATGTCAGAGTGACTGCAAAGGTTTAATTGGTAAGATTTCTTAATTTTATCCCAACCAAAGAAACAAGTGTATCAAGGTAAAGTAAATGGCAGCGTGCCCAGAGGCAGACCTCAGAAAGAATGCTTAGGATGTGTAAATAAGACCCTGATTCGAAGAGACATAAGAAGTGACAGAAATACGAGAGCCTGCATGAAAAAATGCATGAACTTGAAGGAAGCTAGAGAAATATGCTAGGGCAGAAAAGTGTGGCAACAAAATTGTTTATAAAAAAGAGGGTTAGTGTATTAAATGGCGCCTGAAACAAAAGACAATGGATACTTATGGGCCTGAGTGGGGAGCTTAATACGAGGGTAGTTCAATAAGTCCTTAGAATGACCAACAGATGGCGCGCGAATCGCTCCAAATCACCTGTTTTCAGTCAGCACCACTCCCGACTAGATATA
>NC_046662.1:81633746-81644679 GCF_010883055.1 Belonocnema kinseyi | reverse complement strand
CCCAATTAAAAATGGTTTGATTTGTATTTTTTTCTGTTGAAAATCGTTCAATATACATTTTCTGTAAGTTTCCAATGCTGTTAATTTAAAATTATTATTTTTACAAAAAACTTAAAATTAAAATAAAAAAATTCGTTGTAAAAGCGAACTTTTGAATTGTTTTTATTTTTATTGACAGAAAATACAAATCTAGACAGCGAACGCGCATCTCGCACGCGTGCATTTACTGCAAGTGAATTTAATATTTCAGAAAATAACATCGAAGGGGATCATTAAAGGGTTGTTATTTACAGTCCTTCGAATAAATATTTACAGTTTTTCTTTGAAATGGAGGCTTGAAATTTGCTGGCAGGTTTTAAAAGAAGATAAAATTCGAGGTTCTTTCGATATAATCCCAATGGGATTGAGAATGAAAAAGGTATAATAAACAGGAGTAATAAGAGTGAGGTAATAAAGTTCGATTTCTCCACTTGGTTGGATGAAATAAAAAATTTTTTAAAGTCCATACGAAGCGCCCTTTTAGAAGCTTGGGCCCTTTTGCCGACAAAGATTGAACGAAAGGTAGCTATGTCAGACCACTCCTTTCATGGAAAAATCTCTTTCAACTTACCGCCTTTGCCGTGCCGTGAGAGATTTTTCAACTTTGAATGACATGCTGGCACACGCTGACCAGGGCGTCTTAACCTAATTGCTCATTTTCAAAGAATTGAGTAATTTTCATTCTTCTAATTTGTCAAATTAAATATAAATTTACTCTTAAGTATATATCAAGGGTGTTAAGAAAAATTTTAATAATATATAACTGGCAAGAAATAGACAAACCAATTTTTGTACAAGCAGAGAAAATTAAAATGTCTGAAATGTTTATCTTTTGTGAGGGTTAAAAGCTTCTGAAATCTGGTGAAAAATTGTCAAGGAATTTAATAGATTTGAAAAATCGCAATTTATCTCCAAGAATATTGTAGGATATCCAAAGATTTAAAGGAATGTCTAGAATCTAGAGTCTAGAGAACTTTGGAAAATAAGTCAAATCTAGCGATTTTAAAATTTTTAAGGGATTTCAAAGCTTTCAGGGAATTTGAAGCTTTTTTAAGAGAACTTGAATTAATACAATCAATTTAAATTATTTTAAGTGATTTCAAATAGTTTTTACTTATGCAGTGCTTTTTATGATTTGCATGGAAAGATTTCCCGAAAATTCGATGCAAATACAGATAAGTTTCTGAAAAATACATACATGCTCAGGGGTTCGGATTTAAAGTAATAAAAACTGAACAGAAAATTAAAGTGCTCTTTCAAAATTTATAATTAAAGTGTAGAATTTTTCATTAAAATACTAGTTCTTCGAACGCTATAAAATAGTTCAGATCCCCATTTAGCAATTAAAATGATATCAAAGGTCACAGCGAAACAGGTCGCTGATCCACGTCTCTAGCAATAACGCCACGCGAAGAGTTACAAAAAGTCATCAGATATGATAGATCACAGAAAAATATTTCCCAATCATATTGTTTCTTATAAGTGATGCATTTGCACGGATTATTTATGAAATCTATAAAAATCTTCGCCAAAAATCTACATAATTAACCCCTAATTTTTTTCCAATTCTAAAATTTAATAATCAATTAGCATAATTCATAATATTTTGAAGCTCCTATTCCTAATCTAATCATACACTCTATCAGATTTGAGTGAGTAATAAAATAAATAAATATATATATATATATATATATATATGAATTTTGTAATACACCAATTGAATGATTGTATTCAAGACTAAGTTATTTAAAAAATTTATAAATTGGACAATTTCAATGTTTAATTGATCTACATTCTAAACTCTAAAAGTCTAAAGGATAAGCATAAAAGATTCAAATTCACCAAAAAATCGAATTCTTTAGGTAATTCTTTCCCGAATTTCTCCTGCAGCAGATGTGCAGAGAAATCGTTTTTTTTCGTACTGGCAGGGGTTCTTGTCTTTCTTTCAAAATACTCAATTCTTAACACGATTCTTTAGTTCCGTAATGGACATGAATACGGTTTCAAACAGCTAAGATTCCCTTGCACTAAGAAGTTATTTCGGGATGACATAATCTTGCCTCTTGCCTAATTTCCAAAGTTCCGAATGGGGAATATTATACCACAAAATAATTACCGAAACAGAAATTTTCTGAAAAATAAAAATTTCTGAAAAAAAACTTAAACTATCGAAAACGTTGATTCTCTAAATTTCAAAACGCAAATTTTCAAATGATCAAAATTCCCAAAGATAGTCAATTGCCGAATTTTCTAATTCTCAATAAAAAAATATAATACTACTCTGACAAATAAATACTCCATGTAGAATAAAAGATTATTCTGGAAATTTACTATTTTTGAAATTTTGAAAGTGCGGCAATTTATTATGATTGGGAATTTAAAAATTCGAGTTTTGAAATTTGGAGAGTAAACATTTTTAGTCGATTTTTTTCGAATATCTACTGAAGCAAATTTACAAAGACATTGTTTCCTTTTTTCCTGTTGGCAGGAGTTTTCGTTTTTCTTTCAAAATACTAAATTCTTCATTCGATTATTTATTTCGGTAATGGACATAAAGAAGGATTCAAACAGCTTAGGCCACACATCGTTTAATTTTCCTTTCCGCAGAAGGTTAGTTCGGGATGACATAATCTTGCATTATCAAAGTTCCCAAAAATAGTGAATTGCCGAAATTTCGAATTCCTCCCTGAAAAGAATGATTTAATATTACACTTGAGAATAAATGCCTCATATAAAATAAAAAATTATTCTGGAAATTTACAACTTTTGGGCATTTAAAATTCTACAATTTACCTTTTCCAGGAATTTAAAAATTCGGCAATTTATTTTATTTTCAAAACTTCAGTTTGTCGGGAAATTTATATTTTTGCAATTATTTTTTTCGGTATTGTCCCTCATTCGGAATTTTAAAAAACGGCGAATTTATATCATCCCGTTAATTTTCCGAAATCCAGAAAGAAAATGATTAAACTGAATAACATGGAACAAAATCCAAAAATATCACCATCAAAGAAAAATGTGTTTTGTCTTATGAATAAGAAAATTAAAATTGGGATAACTTTCGTATATTACTTTTTCTCATGGATACATAGAATTCTGGAAGAAATTGTTTAAGTGCTAGATGAGGGTTCATTCTTCAGCTTTGAAATTAAAGTCATATTCGAATTAATAATAATTTCCATTAGATATTATTAGCTTCCAGGAGTTCAATGTTCAACCAATTAATTGAGACAATTCTTTTTAGTATAGTTTTATAGACCACTTTAATGAAACATGAAGTAATTTATCGGTAATTTCGATCCACTTTTTCTTTTTCCAGCATGGTATTAAATAAAAAAATTCAAGAACCGATTTTAAAAAAATTATATGAAGTAAACAATATTTATCTATAAAGTAGATACTTTTTGCATCATTATTCGAATCAATTAAAATTTAAAATAGGTTTTTAGACAGATTTACAGCTTTTTAATGAGTTTCCACTTTTAAAAAAAGTTATGGTCTTCGCGCTTTGTACATACATATTATTTTGTTTTCCTAAGAAGATTCTAATTAAATTTTAGTAATGAAATTCATTTTCCATTTTTCGATAAAAAATATAGTTTTTTGGCTATTTTATTACTTGCCTATATCAGAGTTGGAACAGGGCATTAGTGAAAAGATCGTAATTTTCCTTTAGAATATAAACTTTTCAATTAAAATAACAATTGGGACTTGAAAAAGTAAATTTTCTAAAAGATTAGAATTATTTTGACTTTGAATAGGCAACCTTCGAAAAGAATTTTAAAAATTTTGACGTAGAGTTCCATTAAAGAAATATAATTTTAAGTTTGGGGCAGGGTGCACTTTTAAACAAAGAATTTTAGAAAATAAATATAATTTTGACAACTCGGTCAAGAAATTTTCGGGAAGAATGATAATTTTACTTTCATACATGGAATTTCTTGAAAAATTATCATTTTGTTTTGGAATAGGTAATTTTGGACAAGAAACCGGAAATTTTTGAAAATAATTTAAATTCTGATTTATAAAAAGAATGTTCATAAAAGTAATTCCTGTTTTAAGTCAGAATTAGAAAGATTTTAAAATCTTCTTGTTGCGAATCGAAATTTTTTTGAATTCAAAATTCTTTTCTTTCAAAAATAAAAATTTTTCAAAATTTAAAACTTCCCTCTTTCTAATTTTATAAGGAGGAAATTACTATATTTCTAAATTAGGATTTGGAATCTTGTGATTAAATATATTCTTGATTTGGAACAGGCAATTTTTTAACATAAATTAACTGTGACATGAAGCAGAACATTTTCGTAAAGAATTATAATTTAGATTTTTCGACAGAGAATCTTTATAACGAATTATTATTTGACTCGGAAGGAAGAGTTTTTGACATACAACGGAAAAGGAAAATAATGCCAAGAACGAATCATAAAAAAGAGGTTACAAAAACAATCCCTATGCCAAGTCATAATTAATCAGATTTTAAACATTCCTTGTGCGTGAAGCAGAATTTGTTTGAATTTAAAAAATCCTTTTTTTTTGCAAAAAAACGTTGCCGGAATTTGAAAATTTCTTTGTCCTAATTTTGAAATAGGAAGTAAATATATTTTTCAATTATAATAGAAAATTGTTTAAATACATATAATTATTACCTGAAACAGGGAGTTTTTTGAAATAAATGTAATTGTGACTTTGAAGAGGAAAACGTAAAGAATAAGCATTTTTCTTTTAAACAGGGAATTTCCGTTAAGGAATATGATTTAGATTTTTCGACAGGAAATATTCATAAAGGACTATCATATTACTTGCAATATAAAAATTTGGACATTGGAACGAGAATTTTGGAAAATAATTTTAATTTTTGATTGTAAAAAAGGAATTTACGAAAGCAAATCAATTATTTAAGTCAGAATTAGTGAGATTTTAAAAATTTCTTGTCTTATATCACAATTTATTTGAATTTGAAGATTTTTTTTGCAAATAAAGATTTGAAAGCACTTTCAACTTCCCTCTTCATAATTAAAAAAAATGTCAATAACTATATTTCTGAATTTTAATATAAAATGTTGTAGATAAATACACTTCTGACTTGGAAGACTGAAGTTTTGAAAATAAATGTAATTGTGATTTAGAATAGGGAATTTCCATAAACAATTATTATAAAAATAAATTTAATTTTGATTTATAAGAAGAAAATAAAAAGCTCTGTTTAAGTTTGCTTTGGTCCTCATGCAGGACCAAGAAAATTACTTTTTAGTCAATAATTTTGTTGTTAGTACATCAGGGCGTCTACCCGATATATGATTTTTAAATCCCGGTCAATTTAAAACAGTTAAAAAGATTTAAATGATATCAACTAATTCTAAAAATGTTAAAAATTCCCTGTTTTAACTAAAAAGTGTTTTGAAATCATTTCAAATGTATAGAAATCTCGTGAAATCTGTCAAACGTGTTTGAAATTAATCAAATCTGCTAAACTGTTTTAAATTGACGGAGGATAAAAAATCTGTCATCAAATACACAGGCTGATATACTGACAGCATAATTCTTTACTAAGAGGTGATTTTCTTGGTCGTACGTGAGAAGCAGGTGTGTAAAAAATGGTTTCCCTTTTTCAATGTTACAACTTCCGACTCACAGGGGTTCTTGCCTTTCTTTCAAAATACGATAATCGGTTCTTTAGTTCGGAAATGGACGGAAAAGGATTCAAACATCCATGGCAAAAATACGTTTCTCAAGGTGCAGTGTCTGATTTTTCCGAGTATCTTTAAAATTTCCACGCCTGCAGATTCATTTCACTCCCACGATTTCAAAGAGCTTTATTCACAAAAATCATTCGAAAAGTTGGATGGGAGGAGCTCTACCTTTTCGGCTTTGGATCTCGCTGACGCGGTGAAAAGTGTGCGGAAAGTTAATTGAAGTTCGCTTTTCCATGGAATTGTGGACAATGCTCAATTGTTGTCCGAAGGTGGCGCGTCGCGAAGTATGGGGTGTTTTATTGTGGAGGCTCTGAAGGGGCAGGAGGTGCTGCTCCATCCACATCCTTACGAAACTTTACATGGTGAATTATTATGAAGAGCCGGTTATTTGAATCACGCATCCGGAAGTCAGAACCGTAAAATCCAAGGCCATAGGGCGTAAAAATTCAATTTTAGTGCTTATGACTCGGAAATTATTTACCACCCAATTATGTCCCCAATAAATGACCGCTCTTTTCGATAGCAGCTCATAAACCTATGCAGGCTTAATTATGATTTTATTATTCATCCAAAAAGGCCTCTCGAAGTACTGTTAAAGTTGAGCTATAAAAAGCGTAATTGGTTTTCTGTAACTATTTCTAATTTTTAATTTGTAACTTTGCACTTAAGATATTTCTCGTGAACAGGTCAAATCTCTAAAAAAAATTGTTTGTCTTTAATTTAAAGAATAAAAATAGTATTACTAATCATTGCAATTAAAATAAAAACCCGCATCTTTAATGTAACAATGTTAAAACTAAGAAAAAAGATTGATTTAAACAATGATTTTCGCAAATGATTTTTTTTTTGTTACAATCGATTCTTAACAATTTCGAAAAAATGGTTGAATTTACATAAATAGTGACTTTCTTCATGTAGAAAATTATCTGCATATTTAATTATTTTTTGAAAATTCAGCTGATTGGTTAAAAAATCATATTTTTTTTGTGTAAAAAGTTCACATGTTTTGTTAAACATTCGTCTTTTTGAAAAGAAAAATCGTTTTTCTGCAGTGATAGTTTATTTTTCGTGGTAGAAAAATCTTTCGTTTTGGAGGACAATTCATATTTTCTTCATTACAGATTTATCTCTTGTGTGAAAAATTAATCTTTTCGGATTCAAAACTTAACTCTTGTTGAAAACAGCCTTTTGGAATAAAAATTCATCTTTTTTTGGTAGAACATTTTTTTTAGTTAAAAATTCAACTATTTAAAAAAAAAATTAAATATATTTCGACTTGAAGTCTTATTAATCTGAAGTGTTTCATACTGCATTTAATATTGGATTTACATTAACTTTATTTAAAAGATTTTATCGACCTATTTTAGAGAAAAGTCACCGTATTTCCCCTGTTCTGAGAGCATTTTAGCCTATGAAACCAGAAAAAATTAAACTTAACTGATGAATTTCCAAATCTAAATCAGTATCAATAAAGTATATTAAACAATATTTAAACGAAATCTGATTTGAAGAACTCTTTTCACGCTCACGCAAAGAAAACATCTTAACCCCTGTTAGACAAAATTGCAACTTGTTATTCGCTAATTGTTTATCGACTTAAGAAGCTTGAACGATTGCTCATCAATCCATTGCATCGCTGGATTTATAAAGTCCAGCAATAAGAATAACGTGTTTTGAGTTAGTTAACTCGCGTGCGTTCGTGTGGAACGTAATCGCGAGGCGAGGGGCAGTTGCCACGCGGAACTACAATTAGCAGATCGTCGATTCGCGGGATTTTCGATTGGGCCCGGGGAGCGATTTTAATCCCCCGCAAATGACTGGTTCCCGACTCTATCATCATTGACCCGCAACGCGATTTGCCATTGCAATCATCCCAGCCGTTGGTCTCGAGAGACGTGCCAGGTCCATTTGCACTGACCTCCACTTCATCCCTATCGTCCCTCTTATTCCCTTCATGCGCCTTGCTGAGATCTCTAGCGTTCAAGTATCGACTGTCGAGCACTCTCGATTATTTTCCGATTGGGGATCGTGACCTGTGAAGGGAAGACAACATTCTGCCAATCCGGGTTCGAAGAGACTTATTCAAGTTCAATAAACCCAGGCCCATTTTTTAAGACTCATGTATAAAAATAGTTTTTAAAAATATATACAGTGAAACCCTTCCATAGCGCCAATTTTGAGGCTGACGGTGGGTGGGAACTAACCCATTATAGCCCGCTTCGCTTTTGCTTATTTGCACCTGAGTGACAACCACAGACTTCGCGCACTCCGCGCAGCTCCTGTTACACCTCCCTGCGGCGCGGCGTCAATTCTCAGGAGGGCTACAGAAGGAGGGCTATTGAATGATTTCACTGTAGTTGACATTTCTAGAAAAAGGTCCCATTGGGATCCTGGATAAATTCCCCCTAAGTGGCTAAAGTACTGGGTATGAACTATATCAGTTAGGTACCAAGTTTTCTTAACCAATTTTAAAGATGCCAATAGGAGAAAAATACAATGGAACCTGGATTTCCGTGAACTAGATTTGTGCGTTCCTAGAATGGCTGTCCTCGACAATTTGGCTGCGAGAGGGGCCGCGGGACCGAGAGAGAGGCGCTGCTCTGTCAAGGGTGACAAACAGCATGAGGGCCGCACTCTCAGTGCATTAGTTGTATAAAGTTGCGCGATGCGCCCAAATCCAACAGAAGTGATTCACGCGGCCCTGCCTGCTTACGTTCCAAGTTCCTTCATTTTTGTTGTATGCTACAAATTTTTGCCATTTTCGAAACCTTGCACAAATACAGGTTCCAGTATACTACAAAAGTCTCATTCTATGTACTTTTAACCAAATAGTTGAATTTTTCACCAAAAATATTAATTTTCATGCGAGAAGATAAAAAAAAAATCTACTAAAAAAGATGAACTTTCAACAAAAAAAAAAAAAAACGTGAAAATTCAACTAAATCTTCAACTGCAATTGTTAAATTTTTAGTCATAAAAAATATTTTTAAGCAAATTGTCCAATTTTCTAATAGGAGATTTAAATTTACAATAGAAAATGAAACAGTTAAACTTTTAGTTACAAAAATTAATTTTCATACCAAAAAATGAAATTTTAACCATATAGTTAAATTTTAATCTAGAAAAGATAAATTTACAATAATTTGAACAAATAATAAGGGAGTTCTAGATTCTAGAATATCATTCTAAAATTCTATACTCCCTCCCTCACTTCACACCATTCCTCTCCGAGAAAGTACCGCCTACCCCAAATGGGAAAATGGCCTAATCGTATGTAAAAAAATGGAACAGTTAAATTTTCAGTTAAAAAAATTAATGTTCAGATAAAAAAAAAGAATTTCACAACAAAATAGTGAAATTTTTCATTAAAATAGTTCAATTTTAAACCAAAAAGGTGATATTTTAAGAAAGAAGATTTATTTCTACAAAAAACTAGTTTATCTTTTAACCAATCATTGAAATATTCAGTTGAAAAAAATGATTTTTACAACAATAAAACGAATTACCAAGCATATAGTTAAATTAAAAACAAATAATTGAAATTTCTACAATTTTTTTCTGCTAAAAAAGACGAATTTTTAACAAGAGCAAAAAACGGATTATCAACGAGAAAAAACGAGAAAAAGAACCCGGGCTAAGGTAGTTTTCTTTGTCGTTTTTCCGAAATATTATTTGGTCCGTAATCGGCAATATCTAACATCATAAATAAAAAGAACAATTCTTAAGCAAAGAGTTTTATTTTTTTTAGATAAAAAGAACAATTTCACAACAAAATACTGAAATTTTTCATTAAAATAGTTTAAATTTGAACCAAAAAGATGATATTTCAAGCAAGAAGATTCATTTTCTACAAAATAGTAGTTGATCTTTTAACCAATCATTGTAATTTTCAGTTGAAAAAATTGATTTTGACATCAATAAAATGGGTTATTAAGAATATAGTTAAATTAAAACCAAATAATTGAAATTTCTACTAATTTTTTCTGCTAAAAAAGACGAATTTTTAACAACAACAAAAAATGGATTATCAACGAATTTTAAGCAAAGAGATTTATTTCCTCTTAAGAAATACGAATTCTTAACCAAAATATATAAATTTTAAAAAAAAATTGTCGAATTTTCAAATATAAGTTCAGTTTAATTTCTACCAAGAAGATGAATTTCAACCAGAAAAATCAGTTTTTAACAAAGTATTTCATCGATGTGCAAAATTAAAAAATTTTAACAATATCGAAAATGGTTCACTATTTTTAATTGTAAATGGTTCAAATAATTTAATCTTGGTTACATTAACAGGTTTTGCAATTGTTAACAATTTGGAACGCTTCACTTAAAATTCTGAAAAGTAAAAGGACGAATTTTTTATTTGAAAAAAAAAATAAATTTTATCATTAACAATGTAAACAATATTTACAATTGTATGAGTTTTAAACTCTTTGAATTAATTCAACTTAAAAAATTATCAGTATTCCCATTATAAATTTGTTTTATATAAGGCTTTAACTTTTTTCAAATTGTGTGATTGCAATAAATCTGCAGGTGTATAAATTCGAAGAACAGTCGAGAAACTGGTCGCCTTGAAGAAAGTATTATTGCAATGGGTTTTTAAATCTTTCTGCATCCATTACCAAACTAAAGAACCGATTATCGTTTCATAAAAGAAGAGCAAGAACCCCTGCGAGTCGGATGTAGTAACTTTAAAAAAGGAAACGATCTTTTTTTACACATCTGCTGTTAAAGAAATTCCGGAAAAGTCGTCTTTGTTAGAAAATGTTATTCTTATTGTATTTAAACTGCCTTTGAAGGATTCAATGGCATAACAGCGAAACATTAGCAAACAACTGAAATTTTATTCTTTGTCCAACAAATTACAATTGTAATCGAAATGGAAACTGTGCTACACCCAAAAAAATATTTGTTTCAAATTGAAGAAACCGTTTCTTTAAGATAATTTTTTTCATTTAATCAGAAATAATTCAAAAATGAAAAAAAATCAGTTTCAATTGAAGTAAAATGATTGTTGGAAAAAAAAAATTTCTTTCAACCAAAATCGTAAATTACTCCAAAGCTCAATCTTTAATTAATTATATATATATATATTAGCGAGACATGGACTTATCAAGAAAAAGATAAGAGTAAAATTAACGCAATTGACATGAGATTCATGCGCATAATAAGCGGGAAATCCCTAATGGACAAAG
>NC_046662.1:81621825-81633646 GCF_010883055.1 Belonocnema kinseyi | reverse complement strand
AATTGGTCATAAGAACAACCGCAGGATTTCGCCGGGAGCGGGTGCTAATCTGAAAAATTGCACCCGCTTCCAGCGAAATCGCGGTAAAATTTCACTTGGTTCACTTTAACCAAGTTCAGAAATACTTGGTTAAAACTTATTAACTTCAATATATATACCATTAAGCCGTTTCCCTTTCGGGGTAGGCGTGACTCGCTCGGTGGGGAAGGGAGTAATGTGAAGAAGGGATATAAAATTTTTAGATTGATCCATAATAAAACTGAACAAATTGAACATTTGTTATTGTAAAATGTACACGATTAAAATTCAAAATTGTTACACTTTAAATGGTTTAGGGTAAAATTGCTCAAAACTCGCTATTAAATTGCTTGCTGAAACAGATTTTGAATCTAAAAAATAAAGTAAAAAAGTATGCATATTTAAAATTGTATAGCAACTTGAATCTGCCAGGAATTTTTACTTCACTGAATTCAATGATTTTATTGCCTAAATAAGCTCCTCTCATAGTATATCAGGAATTAAAGTAAAATCCAGAATGTTTAAACCTATAACCGGACATATAAATTAAGAAATGTCTTGCAAAAAAGTGAGAGAAAAATTCTAGACTCAATTAATCTCACTAAATGTCAACCCTTTTTGTTTAGATTTCCGGGTAAAATCATAGAAATAAATACTTTATTTTTAACTCTTAGGCTTAGTTTTTTGCCACTTTTTCCTTGAGAGACTGTTAAACAAAGAAGTTCTGTATCCTGAGCCTACGAGTCTTGACGCGCGCCCCTAATAAATCCGACCAAAAAGACGCGTGGCACGTAAATGGAGAGCACGCTTAGTCGGTCAAAAAGTAGACAGTGGCTGAGGAAAAAATTGGCCTAATAATAGTAAAAACTGGAGTATTTTCTAAAACGAGGCTAGCCCACTTTTTGAAGATACTCGTTATGTGGATAGAAGGCCCGAAGAAGCGACGGTGGTATTTTTGTATTTCCCAGAAGAAACATCTTCTCATTTTTATGACGAGTGCGGTGTGCCGTTATAAGTGCAAATTTTTCAGAGCAATTTTCCTCGCCCCAGGCGAAAGTTCCATTCTTTTTCACCTGTTGTATATTTTTTTTTCATTTTTGACTTTCCTGTGAGACCTGGCGACACCGCAATATAACATTACGAGCGCGACTTTCGCCTAAAAATAGTTCGAAAAATGACCTTTTTATATGGGTGACCGTAATAAGGTGAAAACTGTACCGAAAAAGGTCCTTAAAATATTCCTCGGCGATTTTAGAGCGGTCGGTATTTGGGCTAGGCTCTGCCAAAAATCAGAGTGAAAACTTACAAAACGTTTATGGAAGGTTGGATCGTAAACGGTCACAAAAATCATAAAAACGTGTTCTAGAAATGAACCATTTTTAGTGCAAATTCGAGATAGGCCAGGGACGGTCACTGGACTGAATTACATTTACCTGTATTTGTATCAGGGCCCCCTCATTATTAGTTTATGGATGGTTTTCGAAGCAAATTAATGTCGAAGGCCGGCGACCCAAAAAGTGGACTTGTCGACGGTCATGAACATTATGGTAGTCCTCTGAAAATATGGTCGAAGCTCCAAAACGAACACCATGTAATTGAAAAATAACTTTAGGAAGTTTTATATCTATATTTTTCTGCATTTTTTTGAAACGGAATGAATATATAAAAAGGTATTTTTGCATAAATAGTTATTAAAGTAGATATAATTAAAGCTTGGAATGTTAAATGGTACTCAGGAGTATTTATAAATTATACGTTACACATGCTTTTCATATTTGGTTACTTACTACCCCAGATAACTGAAGTACCAAGTAATTATGAAAGGTATTGAAATGAAAAGAAAGAAAATTAACACAATATGGAACATGCAAAAAGGGACTATACACTTTCTATACGTATAAATATAAATAGCTGTGCCATCCAGTAAAAAATTATTTATGACAAACTTAATCTTTTCTAAAATTACTAGCATACATTTCCTATTACACTGATTAGCAACAATGACCTATGTCCTCGCTGAATGCGGGACATTTTATAAATAGTTTTCTAAAGGGCAACAAATGTTTTTTCGCCCTCACCGCAGACCATGCTGACGCGTTTCAACGCAGTTTGCGAATATCGTCGTACTTTAGCGATATTTATAAAAATTTTCTGGGTTATTCTAAAAAAAGTTTTAAAAAGTCCGAAAAATGTACTGAAATTTCAATAAACTGTAATTGATGATATATTTACTTTTTGACATAAGCTATAAGTAGATTTGTTTGTTTTTTATTGAAAATAATTATCTAGCAACAAATTCGGATTA
The DNA here is from genome assembly GCF_010883055.1 of Belonocnema kinseyi. NCBI lineage: Eukaryota > Metazoa > Arthropoda > Insecta > Hymenoptera > Cynipidae > Belonocnema > Belonocnema kinseyi. The sequence goes on along the minus strand of NC_046662.1, from coordinate 81,631,323 downwards.
TCCGTTTCTGAGATATCTTGAAAAATGTGCACCCTTCTTTTCGAATTCCGAAAACTTGTACTCAGTACTGTTCTTGACATCAGATGTTCAATTGTGAAACATAAGACGATCACTCACATTTCATAATGTCATTCGTTGCTGAATTTCGTATAACAGTTGAGAGAAATAAGATGATAAATAACATTATTACTTGTTTATGCCTTTCATGCAGTTCTAAAAATCTGAAACATTACGCGATCAATTACATTGACATTTGTTTCTGAACTTTATGCAATTTCTAAAAAATAAGTCGGTTAATAAATTTTGATTTGTTTCTGAATTTAATGCAGGTCTAAAATTCAAGACGATAAATCACATTTTTACTTGTTTTTGAATTTCATACAGTTTTAAAACATAAAGCGATGACAATATAATTGATCGCCTTATGTTTTAGTCTGTATAAAATTCATAAGCAAGTTGCAATGTGATTGATCGTCTTATGCTTCAGAACTAGATAAAATTAATAAGCAAATGGCAATAGAAATGATCGTTTTATACTCAAGAGCTGCATGAAATTTATAAATAAATGAAATTGTGAGGTATCGTCTTATATGAGAGCTTTGTGAAATTCATAAACAAAGTGATTTATTATCCTGTGTATCACAACTGTAAGAAATTCAGAACAAATTGAAATCTGAGTGCTCGTATTTTCCAAAATTGAACATCCAATACCAAGAACAGTATTATAAATACGACTTTTTGGAAATTGATAAGAAGGGTGCACATTTTTCAAAATATCTTAGAAACGGATAATCAGAGTTAAAAATTTGTCTCGATAATTATTCTTTATAAAAAAAAACTATAAAAAAAATACAAATTTACGTATAGTTAATGCCAAAAAAGTAAATATTTTCTCAATTACAGTGCATTGAAGTTTAAGTGAATTTTTCGCCCTTTAAATTTTTTTTTAGATATCTCAGAATCAGTTATTGATATCGCTAAAGTCAGGCGATATTCATAAACTTCGTTAAAAAAATGCATCGACATGTCCTGTGGTGATGGTAAAAAAAAACATTTTTCGCCTTTAAAAAAATGGTCGAACAATTTTAAAAAAATTTTAATTGCAAATATCTATTAGGCTAGAACTGACAGCAACGAACAGAAAAACATTCGTATTCAGCATTGTAAAGTATTTGAGAAATGATGTGTCGCATTCAGCGAGGACATAGGTATTTTTTGTTGATCAGTGTTATTTAACATTGGTTATGAATTTTTCTAAATTTTTCGACAAGCTGAATGTGACCTACAATAACCTAAAGATTACAAAAAAACTATTGCGATCATGATCAAAGATAAACATTAATACTATATAATAAAATTAATAAAATATACCATTTTGTTGGTAGTGATAATTTCAAAAATTGTGAAAAAACTTTGTTTTTATCAATATTTTTTTACATATCGTGAAATCTTTTTAATTCATTCAAATCTTTGGAAAATCCTGGCGATACTCTAAGTCGCTTGAAATCTTCGAAAGCTTCGAAATCCCTCAATTTTTGTAAATAAGTTCTTTGTGATTTCAATGAAATATTACAAAATGCCTTGAAATCCCATGAATTTACGTGAAGTCTGATGATTTTTTTTCTTTTAATGCTTTTGAAAATTCATTGGGAATCTTTTAAAATATAATAAAATGATAAAACTTCTTTAAAGTCTTTGATATTATTTTAAATCTTGGAAAATACCTTGAAATCCTAAAAATTTCTACAATTTTTAGAAACATTTTAAAATCCCTTAATTCCTGTGAATAAAATGATCCTTAGAGTTTTAAAATATCCTAAAATCTTTTAAATACTTTTAAATATTTCAAATTTGATTTAATCTTTGGAAATACCTTGAAATATTGAAAAGCGCTTCATATATTAGAAATATTTTGATATTCTTTAATTCTTGTAAATAAATTACTTGAAACTTCATAAAAATATTGAAAATTTTTTAGAAATGCTGTGAAGTTACATAAAATCTTAAATTTTTTATAAACCCTTGAAAACCTTATAAATCTGATAATATCCGTTAAAATCCCCTAAAAATTCCTGGAAATCTTTTAATGTGACCTAAAAACTCATAAGTTGTATAAACTCCTTCCGAATTTGACGTCTCAAAGAAATTTGACATGTTTTTAATATTTTCATATCATTAAAATCCTTAGCAATTTCTTGAATTTTTTGAAATCTTTTGATTTTTTAAAAATATCTTGAAATTTTGTAAAGCTCTTGAAAACTCTTTGTTATCATTTAAATTCCTTCCCCCCAAATCTCAAAAATCCTTTGAAGTCTTTCAAAATCTTTTATGATATCCTAAAATCTTTCAAATTCTTTAAAATTTTAGGAAATACCATGAAATATTAGAAAATGTAAAGCTCTTGAGTCTAATCAACCAAGTTTTAGAGAAGAAACGAAAAAAATGCCTGGAGGAACAATATTCGAACAATTAAGTAAATTTTTTATGTATGTAGACAGATCAGTTTATAAACGATTCTCTAAAAAATATAAATAATATTACGTATTGCAAATGAATATAATATATAAATCTTTAAGAAAATCATACAAGATACATATTTTTATTTATTTGAATAAACAAATAACACTATTTGAAAAATGAAATAATGTCTCCAGTATTGGCAAATAATTATTGAAATCCTATATTTACTATCGAATTCTTGAATAATTTTAAAACCCTTATTTTTCCATTCAAATAGGTGTAAAAAGTGAAAATGTTTGACTTTGAGAAGAAATTTCAATGTCATAAGAAGTAGACTTATTATGAACCTACTAGTTTTCATTAAGCTCGAATTGGAAATAATGTGGTTGTAGATAGAATCTTCTATGATGCAGATATATTAAATTTTTTATTAATAAATGCATTGAAATTTACAACAGAACAAATCTAGATTCTCGGAATTGCCATCATATTGCTAATTGAGGAACCTTCTACAGATCCAATGAATTTACAGAATTATTTGTCGGGACTCAAATTCTATTGTAAAACAAGTCTTTCAAATCTCCAGTTTTTTATTACTTATTTTCTTAAAGGAATTCCTCTCTCGTCCTTTCTTATCATAAATTTAAATAATCTTCTTTCGTTTTTCCAAATCACGTGAATGAAAAAAAAATTCGACCTTTATTTCCCATATGCAGATTTTAAACCTTCTTTGGAAACCAGTCGGTTTTTGAATAATGCTTCATTTTTTTATTTTAAGAACCTTATAGCATCAAGCACTAGTTGAGGCTAAAAAAATTGAAGAAATTCATGGTAGATTCCTTCTTCTCTTTTTTTTTTGGTGATAAAAAGATACTTTGGGCGACTCTTTTGGCAACCCTTTCCACAAGATTTTATTTTATTATCATAAGATTTTTGTATTTGTAAAATTTGTATTATTTACAGAAAATATATGCCCTTCCTATTTCAACTAAAAATTCTGCAAGTTCAGTAGGTATTTTTTCTGCGTGAAATTGTCGCTCGATGATGTGAAAAAGATCGAAGGTTCATCCTTTAAGCTCTTTCAATAGTTGCGTTTCTAAATGAGATATTTTCCTATTAAGAATATTTTGGAAATTTCTTGAATCATTTTTTCGACGCAACTCACTTATTTAGATTTAAACAAAATTTGTACACATTTGTAGTCAAAACTCTTTACAGGGCGACTTTATAACTTTTCCACGTTCACGCCTACTTCTACGTTTTCGAAATTCACCTCGTTCTTTTTTGTTGTTGTTGAAAAAAAAACAAGCAAAGAAAAATTCGGAAAAGTGAAAGTGGAAATTAAAGTGAAAAACACATATAATTGCCCACCTTCCCACATCTCTAGTCGATATTCTTCCATCTTTACATTATTTTCCTTTTTGAAAATTCAATTATGTTCGAGTAGGTTTGACATCTTTTATTGCTGTTAATGATAGAGAAAGAATTGTGCAATGATTTTAACAATCGTGAAGTAGCTCTAAAACATGATTTAAAAAAATAAATACTGCAAAAAGTTAAACTAAGTCAGTCTAAAATACATAAAAACAAAGAAAATTACAGATTTTTGACAAATTCGATGAATAGTTTATATTGAAAATATCAATAGTTTTTGTGTTGATACGACTTTTAATTTTTAATTAGTATTTTATTCTTAAGAGATATTTAACCATTATTGAGTTTTCGGTAGAAATTTTAATATCTGAAGATAGATTCATATCGCTAATGATCAGATACCTATTATAAGAATTTAATCAGAACACTATTTATGCTAGAAATTTTCACTTGCTTATTTTTTAAACTTTTATACAAAATAATTATTATCACCAGCCTTAAAGTTTCTGATTTTTCAATTTTTGAGCGCTTATATTTTAAGTTTTTAACTCTTATATGAAAATAGGTCATTCTTCAAATTATTTAAATCAATGATTTTTTTAATATTTGATATTTAGAATTCTATTATATACTCTCAATAAATGGTATCCAAATAAACAATTCTTTTCGCATATAAAAAAAACTAATTCGTACAAATTTTTGCAGCAATAAAAGGGTAAAATCGATGGTGACCATCAGAAATGATTTTTGGAATGTAGGACAATCAGACTTCAAAGAAAAAGGAAAAAAGGACAGAACAATTACTGCTATTTTGTCCTTGAACATTAATCATTTTAACGTGATTTTTGGAAATATGCAAGGAAAAGCTTTCCCGCTTTGTTATTTCGCAATACGCAATAAGAACAAAACCAACTAATTTCCCTTTTTTTACGTCGCCAAATTCAGCTCATAACATACAGACCAGAATAATAACTAAGATTTGAAATAATGAAAATATTTTTCATCTGTGAAGAGTTTTTAAGAAAATCAGTAAATTTCACTTAGACCCCGCGGGATTGAAATTTAGTATCCAGTAGTGGATGTCCGAGGACAAATTAAGCTAGAGGTGGTATTTTTTGTCGATTTTAATGTTTAATTGTTTTAAAATACTCCGGATAAAATTATGCATCAATCCCTCGAGGCCAAAATTCAATTTCCATTTTTTTTTTAAATTTTATCATAATAAACAGTTCGAAAACAAACGAGGTTTTCCAATGTATTATTTTTTGCCCTCGTGTATACCAGCAAAGTACAACAGTAATCAATAGAAATTGATGCACAAAATCAAATATCATAATATAAATTATTTTAGCACAAATTTTACTGTTATAAACAAATTTTTCAAACAAATATACATTTATAGAACTTTTGTACATTTAAACATTTTCTCTTCATGGAAAATCCATTTTAAATACACCAAAATGTTATTTCACATTAAAAATGCTGTTAAGCATAAAGATGAACACAAAATGAAAATTGAAATTCGGCTTTGAGTGATTGATGTAGAATTTTATCCAGGGCATTTTTTTAAACTTTTAAATCGGCCAAAAATTACGACCTCTAGCTCAATTTGTCAGCGAAAGTTCATTACCGGACATTTGTATCGCGGTGGGATAAAAGTTGCAGGCTGCAAGAAGAGCACATGTCCGGAGAAATCTAGTGGATAGTCGACCTCTAATAAAATCCGATTATTAATAACTTTGGCCCCATAATTTGAAATTGAAGCATGACGTTAACCTTCTGCTAGACTCGAAGCAATGAAAAATCTGTCTATAAATTTTTGCCTGATTGTCACAATAAAACCAGCATTATTTGATAAATAACCCCATTTCTCTGGCTCGCAAAGTGCACAAGCCCTCTTGTAAATTAGTGTCGCTCGTCGTCAACAGACTCTTGCTAATTTACGACATATTTAAATAAGGTCGTTTGCGTATATCGCCAAGAGACGGGAGAAAATTGCGCATAACGAGAGCAGGGTCACTAACTCTGAAATGGTCGAGCGGCAACTCACCCCTTCCTGAAATAACCTGGGAAAAAGCAACCCTTATTCCGAACTCTTATTTACAACTGGAGCAACGTGCCGTGAAAATTGCGTCTGTAAACATAGAAGAAACGCGCCCCGCTATTGGGCTAGTCCTCGTCATAAACCGACGTGCCGTCGCCTTCCATATTTCATGCAAAGGGTGAGTATTTTTAACCCTCACCTACAATTACGTCGTAAAGACAGAATCCAGAGCACAATACCAAGGCGTGCTCCAGTTGCATAAAATAATAAAATCTCCGAGAAAGCTTGACTCGAAGGTTAAAACCCCTTACTGGAAACTAATTTGCCTACGCCTTTAGAGTTTAACCCAAGGGGGTGCCATGTCCTTAAAGAGAGTTAATTCCACTTTCATTGGGTCTATAGGATCTATACCTGCTCCAGTTAGACGTCAGTGCTTCAAAATCACCCTGACAACCTAACTAACGGACCACTAGCTACTGATGCAAACGGAACTTGACCGGGTTGGACGTCTTCAGCATTGCTGTAAAATATCCAAGGGTTTTCCGAGGGCTTTTCTAAACTCTAACCATTCAGTTACCGTCTACGTAAATCCAGTTCAACCTCGAATGTCAGACAAAGTAAAAGAAATATACCTCTTCATTATATTTCCATTCTGAGGCAATTTATCTTATTGTGTCACCTCTTCGACATTTTATCTGATGCTGTAACTCGGACTCCTTTTCCACTTCTTAATTTAGAGCTTTCTTATCTCTAACTTATTTCTTCTGAAAAAGAAATGAACTATTTCATTCACAATTTTGCGGATTACATTTCTTTCTTTACGAATGTTGTGAAATTAATTGAATATAGTAAAAATTTTGTAGGCCAGTTTAAATTTGATTTGAAACCAGCTGCTCTTATCGATAGTCGCAATTTTACAGTCACGTGACTTGATTGACTAGTAAAAATCAGTATCTTATACAGTAGAGTTTAATACAGTTTTCACATTCCTTCTTCTATTCCACTTTTTTTCTCTTTTATTAAAGAATACCTGTTTTTCCCTCTTTTTTGAAAAACTTGAAACTTCCCCTTTTAATTAAAAAGTCTGCCATCATATATTTGGTTTAGAATTCATCTCCTGGTTAAAAATTTTACTTAAAAAATTTTAACTCTATTCTTAAAAAAGCATCTCTTTGGTCCAAGATTCAACTGTTTTATTAAATATGCGTTTTTTGGAAAAAATTCTTGCTTTTGGATTGAGCATTTAACTTTCAGTAGAAAAGTATTTAGAAAAAGAATTTATAAAAAATGTAATTATGTTCTTAAAAATTTAACAATTCGTCTTTTTCTTTCTTTTTTTGTAGAAACACCCATTTTTAATTAAAGAGTCTAGTAAAGAGTCTATTATTATATTTTGGTTGAGAATTGATCTGTTTTCGATAAAAATTCTACCACTTTCTTGAAAATTTGAATATATTGTTAAAAATTAATCTTTTTTAGGTCGAAAATTTAACTTCGGATCCTTTTGCATTGAAAATTGACCTTTAAGTAGGAAAGCCATCTGTTTTGATGAATACTTAAGTCTCTTTGAAAGTCATCCTTTTTGTTGAAGAATTCAGCAACGCTGTTGTACATTCGTCTTTTTAAAATGAGAATTCGTGCTTTTGGATCAAACATTCATCTTTTGATAGGAAAGTTATATTTTTGGTTTAAAAGTTAACTCTTTTTTAATTAAAAAGTTTAGTATTATATTTCTTGTTTTAATTCCATCTTTTTTAGTTGAGAAGTACTAACTTGTTTGGTTAAAAATGTAAACATTTTGTGTCAAAAAGTCGAACTGCTTTGCTGAGAATTAATGTTCTTGGTTAAAGTTATTCCATTTTTAGTTGAAAAATTTGGTTAAATTTGATTAAAAATTCGTCCTTTCGGTAGAGTATTAACCCTCGTGGTTGAAGATTTATCTTTTTGTTTGAAAATGAATCTATATAGTTTAACTGTTTCTGATTTAAAAATGTTAATTAATTTTGGTTTGAATATCAACTTTTGCATTTTTCGTGAAGAATTCATCTTTTTTATTGATAATTTAACTTTTAGCTTAAATGTTGAACTAATTGATTTAAAATCGATTTTCCTTCGTTAAAAATTAACTTTTTTTTATTGAAAATGCATCTTTTCGGGTTTAAGAGTCAAATATAAAATGTAGGTTATTTTTATATTTTCACAATTATTAAGGTTCGATTTTAAGTAAAAATCGTAATGGATGTATTTTTGATATCATTAGAAATTTTCCTTCATTACGAATATTTTATCAAAGTAATGAGAAAATTCATATTTAACACTATTTCTTGTAGAATTTTCATTCTTTGTTTCGTATTGCAATTCTATCAGATCATTACAAGCAGTTGTTTATAAGGTTTGAAATTAATTTCAGACAAAACTGTCTAGAAATCCAAATTTGAGATAAACACAAGAACATTAAAAAAATGTTCCTGGCCTTAGCAGTAGTTAATAAAAAAAACTAAAAAATATAATTCGCATATTTTACACGCAATTATAAAACCACATTTTAATAATACATTTCATTATTATGCAAAAAAATGTACCCTATGCTTTAATTAAAAATACAATATAAGGCCTTGGATTCGAGTCATAAAACAATTATAAATCCATTCCCAAAAATGTGACAGAATGAGATAGTACTTTGCATACAAAAGTCTTTCAAAGCCCGTGCACCATATTTTTTTCGTAAAATGAAGGACATTTCTTTCCCTTGGGTAAGATTACGGTTTATTTGGAAAACGCAGAATAGAGTTCTTACCACGCTTACGTAAACAGGCCTCAAGTCTCATTGACTGGTGCTCTAGTTATAAATTTTCTTCCAAATCGTTTTAGTGCACTTTAACCCGTTTTCCCGGTACAGTTACGGAAACGGTCCACAAACATTTACGACTTCTTTCAACGTTATACTGTCTCATACACTCTTATTTCTTCCACTTAGTTTCATTTTCGTGCTCTGCTTTTGGCGAAAAATAATTTATTGCAAGGAACCGTAACACGCCCGGCTGGAGGTTCCAGATCCGTTTCCGAAACTGTTACAGTTTAAATCGACCGTCTTTGTGGGGCGCAAGTGGCCACCATATTTCCATAATTTACGATTCGGACGAAGGACTTCGATGTTACAGTTTCGATGAGGAGCATTGTAGAAATGAACTAGAATTCTTGGCTTCTTTTCTAGCTTGTTTGCCTAAAAAGCTCTTAAACTCTCGGCTGTGGGAAAAACTAGAGCGGCCCAGACTGTATTTTACTTCTTAAGAATTGTAGATATAGTGATGCTATACTTATTTTGAGAGTTTTCAAAACACAAATGAAAGCGAGGGTTTCTTTATAATTTATTATGAATGAAGAACCTGCAGAAAAATATTTACAATTCTACCAGCGACCTCAAGGTTTTGATTATTGGATATCAGTTCAAACAGAAAAATGCATATTATTTTGTATAGTATTTATATTTATACTTGAGTTAAACTGAACGTCTCCGCATGTACAGTGTGTCCCATATTTATAGGGCCACCCCATTTTTTAAGGATAATTTTTTTTCTATTGAAACAAAATGCACCAAATATTTTGAGTGGATAAATGAG
>NC_046662.1:81618292-81621725 GCF_010883055.1 Belonocnema kinseyi | reverse complement strand
AAAAATGACGGAAATACTATTAATTACTAATTTTGTGAATAAAATCTTTTTATATGTACGTATTTTGTTGAATAAATTGAATTCTTTCGGAAAAATTGAATTGTTTTTTTAGTGGCCCTAATAATTTGGGACACCGATTTTTTCGAAAAAATGTCCAAATAAATGAACGAATGGAATTGCGAGCTCTATATTTTAGGAAAAAATCGTTAACTCGACTCATTTATTCACTCAAAAAATTTGGTGCAGTTTGTTCCAATAGAAAAAAAATTATCCGTAAAAAATGGGGTGGCCCTATAAATATGGGACACACTGTACATGTTCCTTAAAAAATAAAATTCTCATTGTTATAGGTATGCTCTTTTGTTGGTAGAGGTAGAAATATAAAAAAAATTAAGAATTTCCATTTTTTTAGATTGCTAGGCTGATATCTTTACTTTTAGTATGATAGTCATTGAAGATGGTTAAAATTGAAGATCTTGGCCCATAGATGTTCCTTAAAAAATAAAATCCTCATTGTTATAGAGATGCCTTTTTGTTGTCAGGAGTCGAAATAAAGGAAAAATTAAGAGTTTTCATTTTTTTAGATTGCTATTCTGGAATCTTTTCTTTGAGTATGATAATCTTCGAAGATGGCTGAAATTGAAGGTCTTGACATGTAGACATTCAGTAATAAATTACATTCTCTATGTATAGTGACATTTTTTTTGGTTACCAGCGGTTGCAGAATGAGAAAAATGGAGAAATTTCGTTTTTTAGACGACTATGCTAGAAGATTTTCTATTAGTCCATTTTTTCGGGAGTGGCTCATATGGAAGGTCTGGACTTTTAGATGTGCATTAAAAAATAAACTTTTCTATGATACATTGACGTTGCTTTATTATCAGAAATTGACCAATAAGAGAAATTAAGAAATTTTGTTTGGCAGACCACATCGTGGAAGCTTTTCTATCAGTCAAATTTTTTCGAAGATGGCTCAAGTTGAAGGTCTTGACATTTCGATAAAATTAAAAAATTAAATATGTCATATCATACTGATTTTCTTTTCGCTATCATTAATTAATAAGATTATTGAATAAAAAAAATGAGTAAAATTCATTTTTTAGACTCTGCTGGAATCTTTTCTTTTAGTTCGAGTGTCTTTGAAGATATCTAAAATTGAAGCTCTTGACATCTGGATGTGCATTAAGAAATTAAATTTGCTGTGTTATTTCTATTGTTTTTTGCTAACAGTTGTTACAAATGCGAAAATTAAGTTTTTTAGACTATTATGCGGGAAGCTTTTCTTTAAGTTTTATTTTCATGAGGTTTTGTCATCAAACACATAAATATATCTATTATACATTCCTTTAATAATTCCTTCTTTTAGTTTCACAATTATGACGAAAAATAAGTTTAAAGTTTAAAAGGAAAGATCTTATTTAAAAGAATGAGATTTTACAGAATGCTTTTATAAAGAGTTAAAATTATTATTCAGTTTAAAGCAGAAAATTATGTATTTTAATCAACATCCAACAGATGGCGGCTCCCGATTCACCTCTAATCCTTTTCCAAAATTACAGTATTGAACTTTGTACCGGGAGAATGACGATAAAAATAATTATTTTACTGATGCTGTATCATCATTTTTATATGCACACATTTTTACTTGAAAGTGGAAACTCTAGTTTAAATAAAAGGTTAATTAGAGATATGTGCACTTTTCTTATCAAGCAACATTCATCAGTTTTTTAAAGCTACTAACAATACCACAGCACAATCCTTAAATAAGAATTACTTGCTCAATAAATAAAGTGTTCATCGAAGTCCACCAATTAAATCACAAACTTTCTCAAAAATATAACAAAGTTTCCCATAAAGCATAAAATATTATCCAATAAAATCACGCAGCTGTTTCTGCAGTCATGAAAAGTAAAGTAAATCGAGCATCTTCTTTAGCTACCCATACATAAAAATCCAGCATTTTATGTGACCTAAATGACGAAACAATATTAATCGTTCGTTACTTTCATCAATCAGGCAGATACTTTTTTCACGTAAAAGTTGCCCGCTTCATAACGAATGGATCGTTCTTTTTATAATGGCTTAATTTGACGTTAATATCTTCAGAACGCTCTTGAGTGCTCATACTCATGGAATAGCGCTCTTTTCAACGCTACACATGTGGCAATGCTTTAAGATGGCGTCTCTGGTGGTCCAATATAGTACAAATTCATCCGCGTCAACATTAAAGGGCAAGGGGCTGTACAAAGCATCGAGTTTACGATTAAAATTACGATACTTTTATGTTCGCTGTTAACTGAAACTTAATGTGCCGTCAAATCTATCCTTTTCTTTCATTTCTTTCATTTCTTCATTCTCTTCTCCCTATTTTTTTTTCCTTTTCATTCGTATGGTAGTTGTGCGTAATTTGCGTGGTAGGCGTTTCCTGCCTCTTTACCAACGCGAGATGCGTAAATGGTCATCAAGAAAGACCTGCAAGCCCTCTTAACTTGATGATCATATTTTACGATCGTCAAGAATCGGCGATTCGAAGAAATCGACTTCCATAAGCTGATTTCGATTAACTTAAGTCGCAGCTTAAGAAATTTTTTCGTCAGGCCAACCCACCAAGTCATAAAATTCTATCATCCTCGACAAATTGTAGATTTACATTTTTTATCAGTAAAATTTTATCGGTAAAATCGGATTGAAGCCGTTCACTCTGTGCTTTGAGCCTCAAGGTATAATGTCGATTTTTAGAAATATATTTTTACTTTCCCCATATTTAAGTCTGGAAAAAATTGGATTAACAGAATATTTTCTGTTTCGGGTTTATTGATGACCCAATCTTGTGGTACATGTCTTCAGTTATTATTTAAAAGTAGAATGCATTAATTTTTTTTTTTTAATTAACAGTTTTTCCAGAATTTAAAAACTGATTAACGGGTACGCAACTAAAGAAATATTATAGGAAATTCACTATATGCACATTGCACATAATGATTTTCCTGTAATGAATTTCTTACAATATTTTCGCGATTCTAGAAAGATGACTGTAAAAAACTCAAAATAGAAATAAATAATATTAAAATATTAAAAGAAGTATCGCAGAAAATAGAAAAATTGCCAACGAATATCATAAGATTTAAGGGACTTTATGGGAATAAGTTCCACTTAATTTAAGTTATCCAGAGCTTTAAAATAAAATATTTCTACGTCTTTTAATGAATATTTAAGATTTCCCAAGAAAAGATTTTAAATGAATTTGGTAGGATTCCCAAAGATTTCAAGGAATTTCTAGACAAAATTGGTAAAAAAATAAATAAAATGATATTTTAAGTGATTCCTTTAAATTTTGAAGATTTTAAAGTGTTTCTAGAAAAATGATAACATTTTGAGAATTTGAATTAATTTTTAAAGATTTCGAAGATTTCTAAGTATTATAACGGTTTCT
>NC_046662.1:81600222-81618192 GCF_010883055.1 Belonocnema kinseyi | reverse complement strand
TTGAAATTATTTCAAATGATTTCTACTTACTTCATTGGATTTCCATGACTTTTAATTCGAATATTTCCAAAGATTTAAACGATTCCAAAGGACTTCAAGAATTTAAAGAGGTTTTAGAAAATGTTGTAAAATTTCGAAAGAATTCAGGATATTTTAACAGATTTTAAGGATCTCATTTAATCACCAAGCATTTCAGGGGATTTAATAGATCTGTAGAGGTTTGCAGGTTTTTTTAAAATTTAATAAATAATGTAAACACAATTTGAATATTCGATGGCTTTTAAATGAAATTAAACTTTTAAGGGCTTCTTAGTCATTTCAAAGATTTTAAAGGAGTTTACGGTATTTAAAAGAATTTCACAAGATGTCATATAAGTTTAATTAAATTTTGTATTCAAGGGATGTCAATTATTTACTACTTATTTTAATATTAATTATTTCGATTATTTAAAATTATTTATTTATTTTGATTCAAATATATTAAAGGCTTAAAAAAAATGTTGTATGATTACCGAAGATTTTAAGGAATTTCTAGAGACATTTAGAAAATGAATTAAATTAAATTAAATTAAATTTTAAGTTATTTCTAGCAAATTTTAAGATTTTTACATTTAAGGCATTTTAAGAAATTTTACAGTATTTCCAAAGATTTGTAGGAATTTCTCAATAACTTTGAAAAATAAATTCAATTCAATGTCAAGGGATTGTCGTCGGCCCTAGAGATTCCAAAGTATTTCAAGGCATTTCAAGTAACTTAACAACATTTAAAGGATTTTAAAAAATCTCGAAGGATTTTAAGAATGAGTTGAATGTTCTTTTTAGATATCTTCAATGAATATCTTAATTTAATATATGTTTAAGGGATTTCAAATGATTTTAATTTAGTTGGGTGGATTTTTACGACTTTTCAAGAAAAGATTCCCAAAGATTTCAAGGAATTCTGAAAGATTTAAGAAATGTTAAGGGATTCTAAAGCTTTCTAAAGATTTCCAGAAATTTCCAGAGAACTTTGCAAATCAAATGAAATAAAAGTTAATTTTTAGTGTTTCCTTACAATTTTAATGATTTTAAGGTATATCAAGGAATTTCACAAGATTGAAATGAGTTGATTGAATCTCCGAAGATTTAAAACATTTCTAGGTGTTTGAATGTTTTTTATAGATCACTAAAGAGTATGTTCAATTTAATTTATATGTTCAAGGGGTTCCATATGATTTATATTTATTTTTGTAGAATTTCCAAAGATATCAAAGAATTTCTAAAGAAATTTGGAAAGTAATTTGTATTCAATTAAATTTTAAGGGATTTTTAGCGATTCTAAAGATTTCAAGAGATTTGAAGTAATTTTAAAGAATTTTTAGAGAACTTTATGGAATAAAGTAACTAAGTACGTTTTATTTCAAGGATTGTCCATGACTTGTTGCCGATGGGCTTCCATGATTTCAAGGAATTATACAAATTTCAAAGGATTTGGTAAATTTAAAGTTATTATAAAATATTTCAAACAATTTCATGCGATTTAAACAATTTCAAGGAATATTAAATAATTTTGCAGGACTTCTAGAGATATCAAGGAATTGCACCAGATTTAAAGAATTTCATAGGATCTCCACGTATTTCAAAGATTTTAAGGGATTTACAACATTTTAAGGGATTTCTGAGAAATTTTATGAATAAATTCCATTTATTTTTTAAGGGTTTTATATTATTTTTAATTAATTCACAGATTTTGAAGCAATTTAAAAGCGGTTAAAGATTTTAAGGGAAGTCTACAGTTTTATTCAGAATTAAATTTTTTGTAGATTTCAAATATTCGAAAAGATTTTCTTGACTTTTAATCAAATTTAAAGAGGTTTCAAAGAAATCAAGGGAATCCACAGATTTGTTTCATTTCAAGTTTATTTGTACAGAATCGTTCTTTTTGTGTGCGTCTATATGAGATTATGAGTGCTTTAAAATAAATTGTTGCTCTGTAGCTTCTCTACTTTTTACTTCGATTCAATTACTATTTTTGTGTTATTTATTTGAGTACTAATGACCCTGTAACCGTTTTCTATATAATAATTTTATGCAATGAATTCTCAATAATCGCGGGAAAATTATTGAAAATTCTTTATAGGGAAATCATTGTATGACAGTTTGTAACATTGCATGAAAGTCTCTGTCGCTCCTTTCTTCTATATTTGTTTTTTGTGCCACTTAATTTTTCTCAGAAATTTTAAATGTGAACAAAATAAGCGAATCGAAACAACCTTCAATTTGTATAAAAGGATACCAACATCTGGAAAAAATGTGTCAGGACTAGTTACCGTTTAACTTTACAGTTAAAGGTCAATTTTTTCTACAATTTTTTTTCTTCAAACTTCAGTCAGTAGACCAGTACGCACCGTACGATTTGAGCGTTGCAGGAAATTAGTAAAGCCAACAGAGCTAGAGCTGAGCAAAAAAAAAAATTGTCAGCCTCGATGACATTCTGGAGAAAGTACCACATCTGGGGATTTTACAACGGTCAATAAGAACATTTCTAAATGCCTAAAAGCAAATACTAAATCAAAAATTCTAAAAGCTAAATGGCTTGGATGTACGTGTCCTTTCCGGTACCCCTTTCGCCGTTATCCTTCATCTTTATATTATAAAATTCAGTTGTAAAACAGTAAATTCCTTGTCCAGTTTAGGAGCTTAACTCTCAAGCTGCCATGAGTCATAGAAAGTTTCCGCTTTCCTCTTTCACCTTTTTTTTGCTCTAAAGCAATTTAAAGTCAACCCGTTAGACGCTAAACAGGAACCCTTTCCATTCCATTCGCCTTCGAAAAATGAAAATTACGGTGCGACCCGCAATAAAGCAATATTCTGACTTCTGGTTTGGTGTCCGGACAACCCTTCTTTCCAATGTCCCACGAAGGGTTAAGTTAAAAAGTCTGGAACCGAGTCATAAAGCGGTAAATTTTTTATCTTTACTATACTTACCCCTTTTCAGTAGAAAAGGGATGGTAAGGGCGTAAACTGTGAATACAATTCTATGGCGAATGACCGATGGCAGTAAATCTTTATTTTCTTCCGCTCAAGAAATCAACCGTTTTGCGCCTTCCATATTTAACACGGAATGAAAAAAATTACCGTATTTTAACCTAAAACTCCAAATTTTTGTTGGATTTGAACAGATTTTTGTACCGTTTTTCGTTCGCGGGGTAACCGGATTATTTTTTTCAGGGCACCGTTACAAGGCAACTCTGCAGGTTAGCGAGCAGGCTGGAGAAGAAAGGACGAAAAATAGGTTACAAAAAATATGAATACCGGAATTCTTTTCACAGAAGGATTAGATTTTCCTGTCAGTCTAACTCTAACAAGTGGATTTTTCTGATACTTTTTCGGGGATAAAATTTTATTTAACCAATCAAAATAAACAGAATAAAATAATTAATAATAGTAATCTTCAAATTCACTCATTCACTTTGTCCACATTGAAGCTTCTATCTTTCCTATAATTATCGCTTACTTTTTTCTCTTGATTTATTTCCTACCACCCAGTTTGACAGTTTATTTGGTATACGTCATTTTGACATCTTATAAAATTCTAATTCCGCTTGAAATTAGAATTAACTAGTCTGAATTGGAATATGAATTCATTATCACGTTATCAGCTAGATCGACATGACCATGCAATAAGAAAATCTTATTACAGTGATACATTATTTTAAATGGTGTAGTCGAGGTTTGGCGAGGCACTTTTGGTTAAGGCTTGGTGGCGCCATATCACTGTCTTCTAACATGGAAGCTACGTTACTAAATTTGGGCTTTTTTGATTACCTCCTCTTCCCCGAAAGTAATGTAGTCGTTAGCTAAAGATGATTTTTATGTTTATGAATTCCTTTGAATAAAATGAATGTAAATAACATATTGAATTTAATGAAAACACAATTTATAATATTTAAAGCCGAAATATATTGTATTTTCAACAAAACAGTTGAATTTTCAACATAAAAATGCGAGTTTTCGAAGAAAAAAAAAATTAAACCAGTTACAATAAAAACCAAATGGATGAACTTTACCGTAAAAGAGACGAGTTTTCCAACAAATATTTAAAGATTTACCAAAACATTAAAGCTTTCTAGCCAAAAAGACGCTTTTTTTCAAAGAGGGTTAAATTTTAACAAAAAAGTTACTTTTCGACCAAGAAACATGAATCTAAACCAAGAAGGATGACTATTCTACCATAAAATATGCATTTTTAATCCAAGAGGCTAAATTTCTAACAACATAATTGAATTTTCGACCAAACAAGAATGACTATCAAAATAGTTAAACTTTTCAAAAATATTAAAATTTTTATAAATTATTTGAATTTCGAACCAAATAGTTGAATTTTCAGCATGAAAAGAAGCATTTACAATGAAAAGGTTAAATTTTTAAACAAAAAAGATTTAAATTCAATCAAACATGTGAATTTTTACCATGAAAGATGAATTTTCATCAAAGAAGTAAATTTTTGAAGCTAAAAAGTTCAATATTTTAGAAAACAGTGGACTTTAAAAAAAATCTAACCAAAAATGAAATATTTCAATGTTCAGATAAAAAATATAATAAAATAGACTTCTTCACACACACAAAAAGGAGTTTTCAACAAAGTTGTTAAATTTTTAACCAATAAGGTGAATTTTTGCCCAAGAAGATTAAAGTTCTAAAAGTTTGAAAAAAAATATATGAATTTTCAACAAAAATATTTAATTTTAAAAGCAAAAAGACGAATTCTGTACAAGGTAGTTAAATTTCCAACCCAAAAAAATAATTTTTTAACCAGAAAGTTTAATTTTCAACTAAATAGTTTAAGGCGTTTAAGCAGTACTACTCAATTGAAAGTTAAGGACTTGGTAAAAACGCAGCTTTTAGATAGATATGCATAATTTTAGTAAAAAAATTATCTCTTTGGTTGAAAATTCTTCTAATCTGATGAAAATTCATTTTTTTTATAGAAAATAAATCTTTTTGCTTGAAAATACACGTTTGTGGTTGAAAATTAATTTGTTTAACAAAAAATTTAATTCTGTTATTTTATCTTGTAAATCTATATTTTTTTCTAGAAGAAAAAACTTTTTTTTAATGTTATTTTTGAACAAAAAGGCTCAAATATATTATGAATTGAAAGACAAATGTTTCTAAATAACATTGTAATCGGCTCATTACAGACAGACATGTAGCAAACGTAAAAGAGGGAAAAGTAGAATTAAAAACGCATGTATTTTGTTAAAACTGTGTCTTTTTTGTAGAAAGTTCCTATTCTTATTTAAAAATTCAACTGCTTGGTTGAAAATTGAACTATATTCATAAAAATTCATCTTTAGGATAGAGATTCATTAGTTTAGTTGCAAGATTATCTCTTTGGTTTGGAATTAAGCTATTTTGTCAAAAAACCCTTAGTTTTAGGCAAGGTTTTTGGTTTAAAATTAATTTGAGAGTAAAAATGCAACGATTTCAATTGGAGACTATTTAGATGAAAATACTTGTTTTTTATTCAAAGTTCGTCCTTCGTAGAAAATGAATCTTCTTGCATAAAAAATCATCTATTTGGTTGAAAACTGAACTATTTTGGTAAATATTTACACATGTTGTTAAACGTTCACTTTCTTTAGTTGAAAATTAATTTTATTGAGTGCAAATTTTACTATTCCTTTTTTGATTGCATATTTATCTTTTTTATTTGAATATTGAACTATTTGTCAAAAAAATTTGTGATTATTTGTTAAAAATTCGTCTTTTGTGGTAAAAAATTAATCTTCTCGCTTGATAATTCATCTTCTTGGTTGAAAAGTGATATATTTTAGTGAAAAATTTATGTGTTTGTTGAGAATTTTCCGTTTTCTGTAGGAAATTTATGTTCTCGGTGGAAAATTCCTGTTATTGGTACAAAATTGAACTATTTGGTTAAAAGTTCCTCTCTTTTGTAAAAATGAAACGATTTTATTAAAAGTTATTCCTTTTCTTCAAAAATTCGCCTGAGTATAGTAAAATGTGTAGTAATCTACCATAATTTTATGTAATCCACAGTAATCATATGCAATCTGGAGTAATCTTAGGTAATCCAGAGTAATTCTGTATAAAGAGGGAACTCAGGGTAACCCGAAATAATCAGGAGTAATTTACCTCCTCTGGACTGCATTTTTACGATGTTTCCCTCTCAATTAATTATCTAAAGTAATATTGATTTAACATCGAATTTCTTTCCTGATTGCACATTTTTTTCAAGCTGTGAGTCATTCTTCGATTTCTCAACTGAAGATCCCCTCTCTATAATCAGAGGACCTGGCCTAACTGATTTCTTGGTCCAAAGTCGCGGGTTTCTCACGTCTGTTTAACCTCTGACCTGCTCAAGCGTCGCGTGGGCTGCCTCTCGTTAAGCTAATATGGGGTCGCGACACCCACCAACGAGTCACGGTGTCCTACAGATATTCGATGAATCTCTCTATAGTACATTGTGGCAACAAAATCAGATAAAGAGAGAGAGAAGAAAAGATATTATCTTTTTCAAGGCATTAGAGTGTCATTATCAAAAATATGTATCTCGATTCTCTCTCTAGATTTGAATAAGTAAAATGTGAATGTCATTGAAATTCTACTGATTGATGTAGCTAGAAAAAAGTCACTGATAATTAGTAAAAATATACTGATTCAATTAATAATCATTGATAGATACACGGACTCAACTTCAATTTATTATTTTATTTTTCTTTGACTTTGAACATTGTATTTTTAACAAAATGTTGTAAATTAAATTTATTTTCTGAGTTAAATTTCCAGGATTCTAAGCTAATATTTTTAAAATATCAGGATTGAACTTCAATCATATTTAAACTATTATTCTTTAGTCTGTATATTATCGAACTTCCCGTTTATTTACCACAGGCTTTACAGTCTTTTTCCTATTCTCCTCTTTTCCCCTTGTCTACCTTTTCCTCTTAAATCCAAACTCAATAGAACCCAATAAGAAAATCCAACGGTATTTGGTTGAAGATTATTTCTTTTTTATTGAAAAGTCTACAACTTTATTTTTAGTAGAGAATTCGTCTGTTCTGTCAAACATTATAACAGTTTGAAAATTTAATGATTTTGTTGCAAGTTCGTCTTTTTGGGATTAAAATTCAACCATTTGGTTGAAAAAGAACTTACTTTTATTAAATATTTATATTTTTATCTTAAAAATCAAACTATTTTGTAGAAAATTTGTTTTTCATCCAACTAGAAATTAATTTTTTCAATTAAGATGTAAATACTCCATTTTTGATTGAAACTTCGTCTTTTTGGTAAGAAATTAATTTACTTGGTTAAAAATTCATCCCTTTGGTTCGGAATTAGACTCATTTTTTTTTGTTTGAAATTTTTTTTTAACTTCATATTTAACTAATCTATTTTTGATTCATAATTTATATTTCTTAGTTGAAAATATAACTATTTCATTAAAAATTAATCTTTTCAGTTAAAAATTCATTTATTTGTTGAAAAAGCTACCTATTTTGCAGAAAACTTGTTTTTAAAATCGAAAATTAACATTTTTATCCGGAAATGTAACTATATTCTATATTTTGGTTTTAAAATTCAACTATCTGTTTGAAAGTGAACTTTTTGGTTTAAAATTCATATTTTGAATTTCGTTTAAAAATTCACCCTTTTTGGTTGAAAATTAAACTATTTTGTTGAAAATAAATTTTTTTAAATGAAAATTCATAATTTTATTTGAAAATGGATGTTTTTGATGCAAAATTAAAATATTTTTTTGTGAAAATTAACTTTTTCAACTAAAAATTTAACTATTATAATTTGGGTTGAAAATTCATGTTTTCCGTTGTAAATTTCACTTTTTGGTTCAAAATCTATCTTTTTAAATTGAAAATTCAACTATTTGGTTAAAAGTTGACTGCTTTTGTTAATTCTGTATTACAAATTAACTTTTTTTGCTAAAGATTCATAATTTTAGTTGAAAATTCACCCCCTTCGTTAAAGAATCATGATTTGAGTTGAATTTTTTTTTTGGTTTGGAAATTCAACAAATCGGTTCAAAATTCATATCCCTTTTCGAAAATGCAACATTTTCACGTGAAATCTTAAAAATGTAGAAGGTTTGTAATTAAATTTAATATAATATTGTAACTACATCCATTCCATTCAAAAGAAAGGATTCCATTTTTTTTCTTAAATCACTTTATTCTCCTATTTTTAGAGCATTTTAATTTAATTTAAAAAAACTTATTTATCTGTTTAAGTCCTTACTATTGTAAACATCGCAACCTCACTCAGTTATTGAAAGTAAATTTTTTAATGGTTGAAATTTGAAATCGTGAAAAAATCATTTTTGAGGCACCAATTTTTTAATAACAAATAACTATGTTAATGCTTTATATATTTTCAAAAATCAGATGAAGGCGCTATGTTGTAGAGAATATTTTTTATATGAACAGATGCTATCAGTCATTAAAATCGCATTATTTCTTGTTTAATTCCAAATTAGTTAAAATCAAAAAAAGATTCGTCAAAAATTCAATTTTTTATTTCATGATTTTCTTATTATTGTATTAAGTATATTCATAAATATATACTTTCGAGAATTTCAATTTCGTCATTAAATATTCTTTTGCATTACATTTGGAGTTTAAAAACGTTACGTTTGAGGTTTGTAATTTCAAAATATTATTATTATTTAAAAATTCCAAATGTTAAATGCTACATTTAAAGTATCGTTAACAGTTTAAGCTTAAAGCATTAATGTTTATTTATAAATTCTTACATTTCATAAAATTTTTACGATGTGGATCTCGAAACGGTAAGGGTGCGTGGATTAGCGTTCGCAAATGATAAGGTTGTTATGGCAGAGTAAATCGAAGACTTACAAAGAATGTTGAATAAACTAGATGCAAGCATGAAGAGCATGGACCTAAAAATTAACGCAAATAAAACAAAAACTATGGCATTCGAAGTAAAGAGTGAGAAAACACTATGCAACATTTTATTAAATGATGAGAGAATTGAACAATTGATAAGTTCGTATACCTTGGTAGCTTATTTACTAGGGACGGGAAGATAGATGAGGAATTAGATAGACGCATAAACGAAGGTAAGAAAGTTATTGGTAGAGCAGTTCCCCTTATCAGAAGTAAACATATATCAAATAAAGCTAAAATGGCAATACATAATGCTATATTTGTACCGACTGTATTATACGGGAGCAAGACATGGACTTATCAAGAAAAAGGTAAGAGTAAAATTAACGCAATTGACATGATATGCATGCGCATAATATGCGGGAAAACTCTGATGGACAAAGCAAGTAACGAGATAATTCTAAAATAATGTGGTGCAGAATAGACGCTGGTAGACAAATGGGAAAGAAATCGGTTAAGATGGTTCTAGCATGTTGAGAGAATTTAAAATGAACGACTAACGAAACAGGTGTATCAAAGTAAAGTAAATGGCAGCGTGCCTAGAGGTAGACCGCGGAAAGAATGGTTAGAATGTGTGAATGAGACCCTAGTTAGAAGAGACATAAGAAGTCACAGAAACACGAGAGCCTGCAGGAAAAAATGCATGGGCATAAAAGAAGCTAGGGAAGTATGCCAGGACAGGAAAGTATGGCGACAAATAGTTAATAAAAAGAGTGTCAGTAGAGTGAATGACGCCTGAAACAAAAGACCTTGGCCACTAATGGACCCAAGTGGGGAACCTTACATAACGACTTTGTGAGGATCTTCACTTGGGATGATTGCTAGAGAGATTGATCAGCAACCTGGGTCGGGGCAATGTTTCGGAACGAACGTGTTATTTACATAAATAACACGAGAATTCTGGATCAATCTGATAATTCTCTATCCCTTCCTCGCATTGCTCCTTTCCCCCACCGAGTGAGTCACGCCTACTCCGAAAGGGAAATGGCCTAATGGTGTATATGTAGTAATCTCTTTGTTCGTATTCTAATCCCATCTGCTGCTGGCGGTACTGTATGGTACCATGCGTTTGATTTCTTTTAAATTATTTAAATCAGTTAAGTTTTAATTAATTAGTTAAACTATTAGCTATTTAAGTGATTAGTTAAATTTGTAAATGAGCTAATTATTTTAAGTTACTTAAAATAATATAGCTGAACCATCGAAAAGGAGTTGAAAATCCAAGACAGAACAGAAATTCCGCAGCTGATAGGTTAATTCTATTTGAAATGTTACATACTGTTTTCAGAAATTCAATATTCTTCATCATTACTTTTTATATATGCATTTTGAGTTGAAAGTATATACTTAATTTTAAATATATTCAATTGAAGGATCATCAATTTTGAAAATTTCTTGATTAAGAATATACTCCTCTCCCGATATAAGAACCTCTGGTTCACTACATTCCTAATTGATGCCCTCTGCAGTTTCGTGATGAGGAGAGCCGCGGGATCGAGAGAGAGGCATTTTTCAGTCAAGCGTGAAAAACAGCATGAGGGTCGCATTTTCAGCGAATTAGTTACATCGGGTTGCGTCATGCGTCCAAATCCATCAGAAATGGTTTATGCCATCCTGTCTGTTCACGTTTGGATTTCCCCGATTTAGAAACAACGCCCCCGCAGGCCATAACTGAAACCTTTCTTATATCAGTAGTTGAGTTTAAATAAAGTTTTAATTTTTTATATTTGAAATTTTTGAATGATTTAATTTAGCATATTTTAATACAAATTATGCTTTCAGCTTAAGATTGTTCTTCTATGATTCTGGATTTGTTTTAATCTGCCTCCAACCAATTTTAAATTGATAAAACTCCTAAAACCAATTTCAAGTTTAGAATTTTATGAAGTCTAATGTGACACTATTCAGTTTTAAACGTTTTATATGAAATTGTAATGTGTAACTTTTTACTTGTTTAAGTTTGATTTTTTTAGGTACTATCCAATTAAAACTTTATTCTTCAAATGGCTTTCTTAGAGTTTAGTGTTTAGAATTTACACAACAATTCCCACATGTACTTATTTTCGTGAAATAAGTTTCCGTAGACCAAATTTTATGGTAATAAATGTCTAGAAACCTATAAACCACTTCCTCGTTTTTCGGCAGAAAAAAGGCAATCAAAGTTGTATCTGAGACCACTTGTATTTTGGTAGTAGAGCATAACTTATTTTCGTCCTACACGGGTCGTAAAGTACTTCCCTTGAAAATTTTCTGAGAAAATTTAAAATGCCATCCGCGAGGGGGTTAGTAAGGTCATTGAGTGTGGGAACTCGGGTGAAATGACGTCACTTGCCGGCGCGCAGATTAAAAGTCTGAGTCATTTCTCGTTCCGGCGTGGTGATGAGTCGTTCCGTTTAGTTCGCTCAGGGCGCTCTTTTCTTAATTGGTACAGGCTGAAAATAAACTTCACGCGGGAGACCATTTCGCACTTAATTGTTAGCCTAGACGGTCTTCATTCATGCAGCGGTCAAATGTCCCCGGGTCAAAGTTCGAATGAGTCTTTGCTCAACTTTTCAGCAAACCAGTCACGGTTCTCACCCTTTTAATTCAAAAACAAAATTACCCAACACATTTTTATTAAAAATTACAATTCTCGGCTCGGTTTACTTTTTCGCCTTCTGCTCTCTAAAACTGAATTAGGGTCTGTTCAAGAACTACGTCAAGCTATTTTGAAAGATTTAGTCTCCCCAATCCTTCTTTGTCACGATACATCAAATCAAACTTAAGCCCTCCTAAAGAAGTTACAATTATCAAATGTTTTAGAGAACAATTGACTTTTAAAACCCAAAAAGATGTATTTTTAACCAAGAAAATTTTTTTTCAACACACTAGTTGAATTTTCAACAAGCAAAAATCAATTTTTGTACAAAAAAGTTGCCTTTACAACCAAATAGTTCAGCTTTCAAGTAAAAGAGAGGCATTTTTAACGATAAAGATTAATTTGAAACAAATGGTCGGATTTTTTAACGCAAAAGATTAACTTAAATAACAAAGTTCCATCCTTAGTCAGATAATCAAATCTTTAAGCCAAAATGACGATTTTTATAAAAGAAAGTAGAATTTTGAACCAACAACTTTCCACCAAAAATAATGAATTTTGAACCAAATAATTGAATTTTCAAAAACAACAAAAATAATTAGCAATTTAACCGTTTGCATTTGCATTCAAATAGTCCAACTTTCAAGCATTACAAAACAAAGTTATTAATTCTCAAGAAGAAATATAACATTTGATAATTCAAAAAAGAAGAAAATTAATTTTAATTCAAAAGCAGTCGAATTAAACCAAAAAGAAAAAATCTCAATATAAAATTTGATAGTTAATATTTCAATCAAAACAGATTTCAATTTTAAATAAAAAACAGTTGAATTCAAACTAAAAAGATAGAATTTTCAAGAAAATAGTTGAATCTTCACCCAGAAAAGATTAATTTTGAACTAAACAGTTGAATTTTTAACCCAAAATATCAAATTTCGATGAAAAGAGGTAAATTTTAACACACAAATTACCAATTATAAAAAACCATAAAAAAACAGTTGCAATTTCAACCAAAAATAATTTTTTAGCCGCAAGAAAGGGAAAAAAATATCAAACAACTCGGTCAATTTTCAACCAGAAAGTAGGAGTTTTCATTAACAAAGTTAATGTTTAACACAAGAAATTTTTTATTTCAAACAAATTTTGCTTAGAAAACGAGGATAATTTTCCACTACGCAGTTTTTGATTTCGGACAAGACCCGGTTGCGTGACTTTTGTTTTCTCATATAATTTATATAATTGTGAAACGGCACATGTCATAAAGATAATCAATGAATAAAAAAATATCTTGCTTTAAAAACATTTGTGGGATCATTTGCATAACAAATGTTTAGGAAATCTATAATTAAGAGTTGATAGAACGCATGCGCATGGATAATGAATAATATTCGAATCAGCCAAGGTCTCGCAGTTCACGATGAAATTTCTAAGTTCCTTTTTTCAAAGTTTGTTATGCTCACAAAAAATGACGCCTTATTTTATTATACAAAGCTGTAAAATCGTCTAAAACGCGATAAAACGAAATATCGCACGAAGAAAAATTGTGATCGATTTAAGTTATTGATTTAAATGTTATTTTATTTATATTCCGTATCTTAGGCAATATAATGGGTGTTAAAATTAACCAGAAAGTTTGAATGAAATTAACATTTTTGAAATTATAAAGAGTATTCATACGATATGGAATCCTATGCTGATGAATGGATAAATCATGTGCGTCCTACAAACAATCCAATTATTTTGTATCGTTTTTTTAATTAAATCCGACATACTGGCCCAGTACTGGGACTTCAGCAATCTACAATAGGCCAGTACTGGCCAGTCGTGTATTTCCACCTTGGAGTATATTTTTGCTAATTGTCAGTTACTGAATTGCACCTTTATCTATTAGTAGAATTTAACTGACAACCAGTTATATTTTACTAATTAAAATTTAGAGAGTGGTGAGTAGAATGATCACCCCCTCCTTTAATTCACAATTTTGCTGAGAAAGCATGGCGATAAATGCATAATTGGAGACTCATCAGAAAAAAAGTTTCATGCAGCCAGCGAGAGTTTTTAATTTACGCGTCGCGTAAAATAATTAAATTTGATGGTGCAGGGAAACTTAATCCAATAAGCTGAAACGTAATACCTGGAGTAAACGTGTAATTTCGTTAAAACTTTATCCTTCGTATCCCGAGATGATCCTATCTGCATTTGGTCGTTGGGATATTAATTTTTTATATATGAAGGTGTGGGTTTGCATGAATGAGGGACAATGCAGAAAAACATTTTTTTTCATAATTCCAAAGCTATAAGTTTAATGGAGACAAATATGTTTCTCTGTCTGGCATAAAGAGTAAAATAACGATATTTTTCACCGAGGGAATAATAGTAAAAAGAGAACAATTCTTGTTTTCATTTTTCGATTGCTAAATAACTCGATTTGTTTTCTATTTCAGTCAGCACAATCCTCTTTTTTCTTGTTATTGCAAAAAGTATTAGCCACGCCTGTTAGTTTTTCAATCTCTCATATTAGTTTTTTCATTTTTCAGAAAATTGTAATTTTTTTATATAGGATTCTATTTTTAAAAATCGGCGAAACGATATTTCTCGCAATCCTTGTTGTTGAGGAAAAGAATCGCTTGGCATCACTTGAATTTGTTATATATCAATTTAAAAGTTTGAATATCAAATTTGGAAGTATTTATTTTTAATAAGAAAAATCTTGGAAAATCTTATGCGAAGTGACAAAAATTCATCCTTTTTAATACAGTTTGGCTTTCAAATTTCTTACTATTAAATTATCTGATACAGAATTTTAATATAATGGATGTTTTATGTTAGTTATTTTCTCTGAAAATTAGTATTTCTTAAAAATAATTTTAATGTAAAATCCTACAATTTTGAAGAAGACTTACACTTCATAAAAGTCTTATATTGTGTTAGCGGTTTTTTTAAATTTTGAACAATGGTAGATTCAGTTATGTTAACATTTTTACAAGAAATTTCGAATTTTAAACAAAAATTATTAGAATTTAAAGATTCACAAAATTTCAACAATTTAGGTTATTTGAATGTTTTAGACTAGACTTGGTTACTTTGTACATAAATTATATTAGATTTTGGAGATTATTTGCAAATTCAGGCAAGTAACTTTTATGTTAAGTAATAAAATCTATTATAAAATCAAGATAAAAAATAGTCGATTTTAAAGAAGTTATGTCGGATGTTTCAACTGAAAGTCGTACATTTAAACCAAAATAATTTGATTCAAATACAACGATTTTTGTTTAAAATAATGAAATTTGCATTCTTGAACAATTTTTAGAACTTTTGATAGTGCTTTTTGTCAGAAATTCAAATTTCTACTAAAAAATCATTAGATTTCAAAAAAAACTTTGAAATTTATTCAATAGTTTTAGATTACAATAGTCATTTTACTGTTTTTTTGACAAAAATTGGTCTTTTTAATTTTTGAAATTATAGAAGAAGATTCATAAAACAATTATAAATTAATAAGTTAATAAATTATAAGTTAACATCTTTACTGGAAATCGGTGATTTTTAACATGAAAAAATTATAGTTTTAAATCGAAAATTAGTAATTTGAAACTAAAATAATGATAGTGTAAATAATATTTACAATTTTTGAACCAGTTTGGATAATTTTTGTGTTTTCTGACAGAAATTAGTTATTTTATTTAAAAAATTACATTAAAGCAGACTAACGATTTATTAACAATATAATGTTATGCTATTGTTTTATAAACTAAATTTATATTTTTAGTAAAAAATCATTATATTTTAAAGAGAACATATTTTGAATAATTTTTTGGTATTCTATCTTAGCGTTTTTCGTCAAAAGTGGATTTTTTTTAAACCATTCGATTTCAAAGTAGAACCACAATTTGTATAAGATTTTAGGATATGTTCGTGTTTTGCACCGGAAATCGGTATCGATTTCAAAAACGATTGACAATTTTCGAACAATTTCAGGTTATGTTAACATTTTTCACGGAAAATCGTTAGTTTTAAACAAAAAACATTAGGTTTCAAAGAAGACTTATAATTCTGAACAAATGTTATTTTAGGGATTTTCATCGAAAATTGTTATTTTCAGTAAAAGATCATTCGGTTTCAAAAAAATATTTACAACATATAAAAGATATTATATTTTTATTCAAACCTTGCATGACTGAAAAAATTATATATGTGTTTTTTCTCTGCCCCTTGAAAAAAGTAAAGAAAATGATCAAATTTTATGGATTCTCTATGGAGACAAAACATGATTTTGAATAAAATTCTATGCATGTGGGTAAAATTTAATCAAAAGATATATGAAAGCGTAGAACTTAAATTAAATTCTATTAGCACATTTGATACGAATCCTACCAAATTAAATTTAAAAAATTAGATGAATGAAATTCTATCAGCACATTTGATAAGAATCCTATCTTATTCAATGTAACGAATATCATGAATTGAAATCTATCAGCATACTTGATAGACCTTTTCATCAATTTCATTAGGTTAGCGTAACCAGAACTGTGGTTAAATATGCCCTGAGTATTTTTTCTGGTTAGAGCAACCAGAAAATATAGTAAGGGCATATTTAACCAGATTTCTGCTTGATTTAACGAGACATATTTTTAAGTGTTCTCTATAATCACATTTTTATCAAAATTGTATTAACTCTTTTCGGTAAAAGAGTTGCATCAAATTCTACGTACGTTTCAGGATCTACGATATTTCTATTAAATTCTGTTCAAAAACAATCCTATACTTTTCTATCAACAGATTTTGATTAAACTTCCATCCAATTTTATCTACAAAGAACTTGTCTCATATTCTATCTTCCACTAACTCGGAAATTGATATTAAATTCTATTCATATAAAGAAATGTTATACTTCTCTGCCAACAGAACTTGTATCAAATCCTATATGTTCCAACACCTTGGTAGCTTGTATCTATTATATAATCTACTCCAGGCTTGTATCAAATCTTACGTATCAGAATCTTGGATATTTTTGTTAAATTGTATGGGAATTACTGAGACAGTAGCTTATTTTTCTTTGATAGAAATCAATAGTTTGATCAAAATTGATTGACTTTTTAGCCGGAAACCGTTGGACACTTCTGATAAACACGAATAATTAATTATTAATTTTGAAATACTTTCTATTAAAAGCGTTTGATAGGAATAAGACAATGAAAATTCTTAAAATTTCGAATACACACAAAGGATAGAACCATTAATAAAACCACCCTTCTTTTGTGTCAAAAGGATGCTTGTTGACATAACTGGATTTCCTCTTAAATTTAAGGTTGAAAGATTTTTCATTGGTCTAAATCTAAAAGACGATCTTCTTGCAGCAAACACCACCTTATTGTGACGAACTTCACCTAATGTTGCTGTCAAATAATTCTGTATGTGCAAAAAAGATATTTACTTACTTCAAAACAAAACAAACAAGAGGAATATGTTCTTGATCTAAAATAACTTTTGGTCTGAGTGAAAATAATCATTTTTTGTTATCAAAACCTGCCAAAGTTTGTCAGAGGGTTACTTGGGTATAAATTCTGGAGAAGAGAAGTAGAAAGGACTGCGTTGTTTTTCTGACGCTTTAGTTTAGGAAGACGTTATTTTGAAAAATTGGATGGTTACGAAAGCAGGATCTCAAATGAAGGGGACAGTCCCTTCTAAAGTTCAACCCCCAGGTTTCAAATCTCGAAATCAAAAGATCACTTAAGATTTCGACAGGGTGGCAATGCTAGTTATTATGGGCCACTTCCTGGCATGGCAGTCGATTCAAAATTCACGAATGGGCGAGAATAGTTCGAGAAAGAGGAAGGCCTACGAAGTCAATCGTGAACTGACGATGTCCAACGGCGGTGATGAGTGGTTATAAATATCAATTATATACTACGTAATTCCCCTGTATTAGCATAATTTCTGACTAGGAATAATTTATGTTGGCCACCCAGTAGAAATGCCCCTTTTGGTGCTGCTGTCTTCCATGCGGGCATATGCTATTGGCCATAGTCTTTTTTATACGAGCACAACTTCCGAAAGAAGAATAGATTTTTATGATCATAAGAGGAATCATGGATGAGACTGAAAGAGTCTTAAGTAGAAATTATAATTGTGAGCAATATAACTTTATTCTCTACAAATAAAGTATAGCAGTTTCTCTTGAATTTTATTCAAGAGTGACAATAGGGGAGCGGTGTCTGACGTGGCGCATTAAAATCAATTGCTCAATTTAAAGAATGTGTGAGATTTTTCTGTGGAAAAATATACAGCATGTAATATTATTATTATTATTATTATTATTATTATTATTATTATTACACCATTACGCCATTTCCCTTTCGGGGTAGGCGTGACTCGCTCGGCAGGGGAAAGGAGTAGTGTGTGGAAGGGATAGAGATTTTTCAGATTGATCCAGAATTCTCGTGCTATTTAAGTAAATAACAC
>NC_046662.1:81599095-81600122 GCF_010883055.1 Belonocnema kinseyi | reverse complement strand
AGGAAAAAAAGTTTTCTGTGCATTTGTTGACATAGAAAAAGCTTTTGACAAGGTAGATAGAAGTAAACTTTGGGAAGTCCTGAAAGAGTATGGAGTCAATGGGTGGATCCTAAAAGGTATAAAAACAATATATACAGGTAGCAAAGCGAGTGTAAGAGTGAATGGGAAACTGAGTGACTGTTTCGATATTATTCAAGGAGTTAGACAAGGATGCGTTATGTCTTCAAGGCTATTTATATTATTTATGGACAAGTGTTTATGAATGGCCCTCTTCGACGAAGAGGGTGTGGATCTCCAAACAGAAAGGGTACGTGGGTTAGCGTTCGCAGATGATAAGGTTGTTACGGCAGAGTCTATCGAAGACTTACAAAAAATGTTGAATAAACGAAATGCAAGCATGAAGAGCATGGGCCTCAAAATTAACGCAAATAAAACAAAAAATATGGTGTTCGAAGGAAAGAGTGAGAAAACACTATACAATATTTTATTAAATGATGAGAGAATTGAACAAGTTGATAAGTTCGTATACCTTGGTAGCTTATTTACTAGAGACGGGAAGATAGATGAGGAATTAGATAGACGAATAAATGAAGGTAAGAAGGTTATTGGTAGAGCAGGTCCCCTTATCAGAAGTAAAAATATATCAAACAAAGCTAAAATGGCGATACATAATTCTATATTTGTACCGACTGTACTATACGGTAGCGAGACATGGACTTATCAGGAAAAAGATAAGAGTAAAATTAATGCAATTGACATGAGATTCATGCGTAGAATACGCGGGAAAACCCTGATTGACAAAGTAAGTAACGAGATAATTCTAAAAGAATGTGGTGCAGAAGAGACGCTAGTAGACACATGGGAAAGAAATCGGTTAAGATGGTTCGAACATGTTGAGAGAATGCCAAATGTACGACTAACGAAGCAAGTGTACCAAGGTAAAGTAAATGGCAGCGTGCCCAGAGGTAGACCGCGGAAAGAATGGTTAGAATGTGTGAATGAGACCCTAGTTAGAAGAGACATAAGA
>NC_046662.1:81595565-81598995 GCF_010883055.1 Belonocnema kinseyi | reverse complement strand
CCTCTGTAATTATTGCACTCGCTTTTATCTCCCTTTCTCTTGTATATTGGTACGATAATCGCTTCTTTCCAATCGTCTGGGACGTCTCCCACCTCGAAACATAAATTTATCGATTCGCACAATCTATGTGGTATGCACGCGCCACCATGTTTAAGCATTTCAACGTTTATACCGTCTACCCCGGCAGCCTTACCGTTGTTCAAGTTCTTAATTATATCCCTAACTTCAGTGACACAGACTTTTTCAATTGAGTTTTCCATCGGTCGTGTTCAACATCGCAGTTGTGGTGTCCTATAGCTTCATCTCCGAATTGTCTCCTAAAATAGTCTCTGAAAGCCTCTAGTGTTCCGTCTGCATCATATACCATTTCCCCCCTACTATTTCTCATGTTGACAATTTCTGTACTTTTGTTTCCTTTCATTTTTTTATAAAGTAGTTTCCTGCTTCCTTCAAAGTCGTTTTGTATTTTTATCTCTTTTGCTGCTCTAATAAAATATAATATCTTAAATCCAATGTATACATGGCCAATATTATTTTGGAATTAATTAATAACGTTAATACTTGATTTTCCCCAAAATTGCACCTGTCTTGAGTTAGCTTGTATGTTCCCGAATGTGGTGCAGTGCTTATCTACCTTGTAATATCAAATCAGAAAGCACATTTTAGAGTAGAAAATAATTACGGATGTGAAATATATTGCACTATCAGATAAATATTCCTCTAAGAATGTTTTGGTATTAAGAAATGTATTATTATTGAGGTATTTATTTTCTATAACTGTGCATAAGTTTCAGTGCCAATAGCCACATCAGCTGCTCGGGTATAAAGTATGAGTAAAGAAGTTTTATCCCGTATTTAATTAATTTTACTTTCTCCCCCTGTTTATCACACAATATACAAATAGACTCAATTCAAGTTCTGTCAGAATGTTTCCATTTCTTTAAATGCGATTACGCTACATTAGGGGTCGCTCCCCTACAATGAGAGCAATAGTAATTTAAGATTTAGAAAAAAGAATGAGCTTATAATCTCACCGATATTCTCGTGAGTTTGATTTTTTACTTTATCTAATAAGAATGTTCTCTTTAACATTCAAAATTTAAATAAAGAAGTGTTTTTTTAATGCACATCCCTAAAGAATGCAGATTGGTCATGGTCATCGGACCGGAAAACCGGGAAACGACCGGAAATTTTTACATGGACCTTTAATGACTTTTTTCATAAAATCAAAAAGTACCAGAGTTATAGGATTTACAAAATTCCTAAAAACAGACGAAAATGAACATTTAGTTTAAAATTCATCTTTCTTGGTTGAAAATCAACATTTTTAGTAAAAATTTAACTTCTTTTAACAATTTCAATTTTTCACTTGAAAATTTAACTATTTGGGTAAAAGTTGAAAATTGTTTAAAATTGGTCTCATTTTATTAAAAGCTCTTCTATTTGATTGTAAATGCAACTATTTGGATGAAAGATTTTTCATCATTAAACTATTCAGTTGAAAATTGTATTTTTTTTTTGGAAATTTACCTTTTCAGGTTGATAATGTAACTCTCTCGTTTAAAAAATTGATCCTGTTGGATTGAAAATTAGTGATGCCGTTCGATACGAGACTGTCTCGATATCGTATCAGAAAATCTCGGTTTTTTCTCGTATCGGTATTGGTTTCCGAGCCTCCAGTCACGGTTTTGTCACGTATCGTTTTGATATCGGAGAATCGATATATCGCTCGTATCGTCTCGGATTCTGAGACCAGACAGCCGGATGGTGGCTTCCTAAGAAAAAACAGTAGAAGGGGAATGGTGACGAACTTCAACTAGCTGAGTACCGAGAACCTTTTCTTGTAATTCAAAATGTCTGAATTTTCATTTGAACAAAATATATTTTCGGCATTTCTTTTATAACTGCATTTTTTTCAACGTATCATATTAAAAAAGAGGAGCCTGTAAAATCGAAATCCTCGTTAAAAGATTAAGCAAGTATCCACTTCCAAGATGAAGGATTGCTTAAATTGAGTCAAAACAGTTTTATTACGAAAATTTATAGACTTCTAATGAAATGGATGTTGAAGTTGGCAATCTCAAAGTGACACTAACCTAAAACTGGAGCAGGCTCGACTGCAGATTGCAATACAAATTTAATGTTTCAGTTAAAACAAATGGACAAAATTACTCTAGAGATATGTACCGTGTACATAGAAACTGGTGCCCGAAATATGGGTATGCTGAATGATAATAACAAACAAATGATTTTTTCCTGATAAGATAAAAGTTGAATATCGTGATATCGGAAATATAACAGTCTAACAGACATTTTCTGCTAAAAATCCTCAAAAATAAAAAATTTATATTATTTCTTTTGTAATTAAATGATAATAACTTCAAAAAATACCGCTAAACTAAAATGTTTTCAAAAATTGTGAATGATAATACAATTATATTTCAAAACAATCCTTTCACCACAATAGGAAATACATTTGTTACGATTTTTTGTGTAATAAACCCATTTTTGGTCAAAATAGTGTTTACTCACTTTTGCGCTGCTATACTTTTAAGTAACGCTTTTCTAAAAGAGTGAATTACGAGTAAGTTTCAATAGAAAGATTTTACTGATTTTTCCGCAAAATGACAATTTCTTATTTTTGTTTTGATAATAAGAATATTAAAAATTTTGTGATAAAATTTTTCCACAAATTTTTTAATAATTGTGAAAATAACAATAATATATAAACAAATTAAAAAGCTCAAAAGAAAGTGAAATCGTATTTTATTAGCACTAAAATACATCTTCGAATAATGACCTTATATACATATTAACACATTTGTCGATATGAGAGCAGGATACAATCAGTATTATGATTTTGATTTTAACATATAAATACAATTTTTTACGATTTTCCAGAAAACTTAAAAAGATATCTGTAGATTTTAGAAAATTGTAAAGAAATTTTCTTTATTTTATAGAATGTTACAAAATATAAGAAATAATTAGTCAGTTTGACGTTTCAAACTTTAGAAATTTTAGAAATTTGGAAGAAATTATGAAATATTTTATATATTTTCGGAAACGTTTTCAAGTTTGAGAATATTTTCAATCTCATCAAAATTATCGAATTTTTTAATTTTCTTTAATGAGTAGTTACTAAAATAAAAAATATTTCAAATTTTCCCAGGAATTTTGAAAAAATATTTGTATTTTCTTTTAACTTTTGAAAATAATTAAAAAGTTTTTTCCGAAATGTTAAAAAATGTACGTTTTTGATGAGAAGTTTTGCTTCTTTCTTTTCAAATCATAAATAACCTTGAAATATTTTTAAACCGTCGAAAAATTCTCAATACCAGGTGTATACATATGAAACCGGTATTTTTTCAAGAAAAAAACACATTTATTTCAAGAGAATGATAACAAATATTTTATTCAAAGTATGCGC
>NC_046662.1:81569744-81595465 GCF_010883055.1 Belonocnema kinseyi | reverse complement strand
TACGCCAATTAGCACAAATGGTAAGTTCCGACAGTGCCTACAAGTGTGCCTACTGGCCGCTAAATGGCAATACCGGTTTCATATGTATACACCTGGTATCTTTTAAAATAATTCGAATTTTTCCTTTGAAAAAATCTGAAAAATTGAAAGCATTACCTAAAAATCTTCCACATTCGATTTATGAAAAGTTTGTAAATGTTTTTAAATATTTTGAAATCTTTTTTCAATATTATCCTAAAATTAATGCTTCAAAAAGGAAAAGAATCAATTTAAACTTTACGAGAAAACTTAAGAATTTTTTTAATTCTCTTGAAATCTTTTAAAACACGTTGCCTTTATATCTTCTACATTTCTTTCGACCTTCTTGAAAATCTTTTTCATCATTTTTAATTTTCGTTGGCAATTAATTAGTGAGAATGAAAAATCATTTTAAGTTTTCCCACTTCTTTCGAAATTTTTAAAAATGTACATTTAATTAAAACTTTGTTAATTCTCTTCAACTTATAAACAATCTTTAATATTTGTCAAAACTTTAAAAAAAATTGAAAATTTGAAATATTAAAATTAGTTGTATTCTAAATTAAAAAAAAAATTATTAATACAATTTTTATAAGAAACTGAAGAAAATTCATCATTTTCTTGGACCCTTTCATATCACTTGAAAAGCTTCTAAATGTGTTGTTCGCTAACAACAAATAAAAAGTAAGAGAAGTTATTTAAATAAAAACTCATTCTAAATAAACAAATTTTTATCTGACCATGTAAAAGATTTGATTTAAAAATTCAATTGAAACAAGTTTCTGTTTGTTTTAATGAAACAAAAAACTATCTCAGTGTGTGCTTTAAAATTTCTTCGCCAGTGTAAACTATCTAGTCTACTCCAGAGTTTAGATTTGTAGAATCTATATCATTCTTTTCTTTCAAGGTCTTCTCCCAAAGGGCTAGGCTCCTTGTAGCCCTCCTCGCAACTCCTTTTTCCGGTACCTGTCGCCGACCACACGGCCATCCTTACATTCTCTCCTATTGTGAACGAGGAAAATCCCATCTGGTCATTTTGTCTCGAAATTCCGAGACGATACCGATACGAGATGACACTTTTCGATATTTTTCCGATACGACACAAAACCGAGCGATACAAATCCGGAACTGGAAGGTGAGTATCGTATCGTTATCGTCTCAGTATCGAAAAATATCGCTCGGCGGCTTCACTATATAAAATTCAACTATTTTGTTGAAAATGCGATTTATTCCAACTTAAATTCTTATAAATTGAAAGCATTTTAAATTGAATTCAATATGATACCTAAATATTAATTTTATTGAAAAGAATGTATTCCACTTTTTTTAGATCATTTTTTGTTGCGTTTTAAACCCAAGAACTTATAGCGATGACAAAAGTATAATTAAAGTCTTTAAAATAGTAATTTATCATATCAAATGTTTTATTGTAAGATACAATTGTTTTTTAACCTTTAGAATTAGACCTATTGAGAATAAGGTTTTCATTATATAATGTCTTCATTATTAAACTACTCAATTAAAACTTGTTGATTACTAATTTTTTAAGGTTTAATTGGTAAAGTTGAAAATTGATAATATTTTAATTTTGGATGCCTTGATTTGCACTTTTGTTTTGATTATTTTTAATTAAAAAACTTCGGCTTTGACAGTTTGAACTTTTTTTATTTCAATGACCGGGAAAAATGGTTGTGAATCGGGAAAAAACCTGGCTTTTCTTCAACAATAAAAGTGGCCACCCTGAAATATCAAAGGGTAGTAATTTTTAGTATATCTTCTTAAATAAATATAATCACATTTTTGACGTTCTTGCGTAGATGGTTCATTATTCGTTCACTTGACTTGCGTATCGAATTTCGTAACGTGCAACCAAGACGATAATTTACTTTTTTATAATGGATAATGACAGGTATATTAAAATATAGCATCTCCGTGCTTCGACTTTCGATCGAGGATAAAGTATAACGGTCTGTTACGATATAATACAATATAATATTGGGAAAACCAGTGCGAGATGGATACCAGTACAAGCCAATTAATGGAAAAATGTGATTGAGTTCAAAATGAAAAAGTTCTGTAGAATTACATTTATCAGTAGAAATATTAAGATTAAGTCTTGAAATCAGCCTTTTTACTACTTATTTCATATTTTTTAATTTAAAAAATCTGCCCGCTTCACGGGCACATTCTCATCGCGCGCTGCTCGCAAGTTTGAGCGCCCCTAGGGCGCGCGACGGTTGAATCTCGCATTTCGCGCTCGATAATAGTTTACGTCGCGCTTCGCGCTCGGATATTTATTCTTTGCATTTGGAATGCTTGAAAAAAACTTCATCAAAAATATCTCTTTTAGATGGCAGTATTTATATGCGTCTTCATATTCTGAATTGTCTACTTAAATAAGTATAGTCAAAGATTAAGTTTCTCAAAGCTCTATAGGATTTGACCTAACATTCTCATCGTGACACTCGCGCTGCGCGCTCGATTTCCGACAGACATTTGTAAACAGGTTTTGTTGGATTTTTTTTCTCGTAACTTTCGTCGTTTTTCCACACATTTTTTTTCATCTTACTTTTTTCAACGTTATTTTTCACGAATAAAACAAAAAATACACGTCCTATCAAGAAGTGACTCTTAACTAAATAGTAGATCTTTTTAGGATAACCATTTTTGTTGATTCACCTTTTCTTGTATCCTACATAGTTTGGCCACAAAATTGAATTTTTTATATTCCACTATTTTTTGTGCAATCAAAATTTGAATTTTCGATTTTTGAAGAAAATCCAAAAATTGGTTATGATAATCTTGTAGGGATTTTAAAAAGAAATGTTTTTCTTCTCTTGACTTTTTTTCATATCGTGCGTTTTTCGGCTTCAAATTTTAATTTTCGGTTGATTACAAAAATTTGGAAACGCTATAACTCTGAAAATTTTCTTTTTATCGAAAAAAGTCGTAATGATAAATTGTTTGTTTTTTTCAATACTATAAATATCTGTACATAGAATTTTCAAATTCAGAAAAACGTGGTCTCAAAATGTTTCAAAATGCGCCCACTTTTTGAATTTTTATCAAAAATGGCTGGTTAACGAACTCGTCCTTTCTTTTAGGACCTAGAAAAAGGGGTCCAAAGATGGATTTGATTCGTTCATCTTTTCGAGAGTTATCGTGTTTACGGACGGACGGACGGACAGACAGATAGACAGGCAGACGCCATCGTGAAAACCTGATTTTCAGATTCAGGGGGTCTCCAAACGTGGAGATCCGTTGAAAAAGTGTGATGTCAAATTTCCGACAATTCTAATACTTTCTCAATCATAAATGATGAGAATATAAAAATATTTTTATCATATAGTGATGAAAATTTGTTACAGATTAATTTTGTAATTAATTAAATAACTTTTACTACTATTTCAATGGTTCCATCGATCCATTAAACGCTTGGCTTCAAAACTGTCTAATGAATAAACTCCTTTAATTTCCATCGAAAATATATTTTTCGTGTTTTCGTAAGAAGTCATTTGGTACGAGGTGAACAAGCTATATTGAAAAGTTAGGCTTGGGTATCAAAGTAATTTCTTTGATTTTACCTTGTTAGCACAAAAAAGGCTGTGTTACCAACAAAACAACTTTGAAATAAATAAGCAAGTTCATGCATTTTTACCAACTTCAACAATTTTTATTTTATTCGATCATTATTTTATGAAATTGTATGCAATGTCCTGTAGCAATATCTGATCGAAAAAGCTTAAAATCTAAATATAACGTATTAAAAAATATGAAATGCATGATAAATTGTGAGTACAATTCATGTAATTGCATTGTTATCTTTAAAATGAATATTCCAGCTTTAATTTGGCACACAGTAAATCCCGGAATTTCAAAGCGTTGCGTATATCATTCTGATTATCAACTACAGATCAATATAATCCATTTTACGAAACAGATATTAATGTTTACACAACTTCGTGAATATCTGCCGAGTGACAGTTTTTATATTTTTGATTGAAGATCGTAGGTTATTCATGACCCACATAATATTTCTGAATCAAGGAATTTGAAACAAGATACATGAATTTTCAATTAAAAGTCGTTGAATTTTCTACAACAAAAAACATAAATTTTCAACCAAAAATGCAATAATTAAATTTAGAGATTAAAAACAAATGCACTTTTAACAAAATAGTTACATTTTAAACCAAAGAGATAAATTTTCAACTAAAACAATGAATCACTAACCAAGAAGTTATTTTTGAACAAAATAGTTAAATTTTCAAGCTAACAAAAATCGGATTTTCAACAAAAGAATTGAAATATTAGCATGAAAGATTTATTAGTCATGAGAAAAAAATTTCAACCGAATTGTTACATTTTTAAACCAAAAAGAAGAATTTTCAACATAACAATTGCCCTGTCAACATGCAAATCTGAATTTTCAAAGAAAAGTTTTGTTCGAAAAATAAATTAAATTAAAGTTTAAATTAAATTGTCAAAAAAATAAGATGAATTGTTATCCAGAAAATATAACAGTAGACAGTTCAACAAAAATGAATTGATGGCCAATCAGAAAAAGTTAGATTTTTAACTAGTGAAATAAATTTACCACTTAAATTAAGAATCTTCATATGAAATAGTTAAATTTTCAATTCAAATAATTATTTTTGAAGCTAAAAAAGAAAAGATGTTCAAAAAGTTTTATTTTTAACCTAAGAGCTGCATTTTCAGCTAAAATGAATCTTAAAAAAAATTCAAGAAGGGAGTAAAACTTTTAACCAAGCTGTGGAATTTTTAACAAGGAAGACGAATGTTCAACCAAGAAGATTAATTTTCTATCAAAAAAGAAAAATTTTCAACTATAAGTGATAAATTCTTAATCAAAAATTAAATAATTAAATAATCAGTTTGAAAAATTTATTTAGCTCAACAAAAAAAAAAGAATTTTCAAGCAAAAACTTAATTAAAAAACAAGAAGTTTAACCAAATATAGCTGAATTTTCTACCATATATAGTGATGGTTGAATGTTTAATTAATAAGATAAATTCTGAACCAAAATATAGTTATTTTTTTAATTAAAGAGATTATTATTAATTGAAAAATATAAATTGCTAACCAAATAATTCAATTTTCAAATTAAAGTAACAAATTTACAACAAAAAAAAACTCGTATTTTGGCTTCAAGATTCAACTGTTTTTTTTTAAATTCATGTTTTTGGGTTCAAAATTATATTCATTTTGGTAAAATCTCTTTTCATAAAAGATTAAACTGTTTTCGGTTTAAAAGTAAAATATTCTTTGATAAAAATATTAAATTTTTTCAGGAATTCATAATTTCTGGTTTAATTTGATTGTTTTTCACATTCATAATTTTTAGTCGACGTTAAACTTTCTTGTTCGTAAATAATTTTTTGTTGCAGGTTTATAATTTTAGTTGAAAATTTAATTATTATGTTGAAAATCCAACTATTTTGTTAAAAGTAAATTTGGTTTGTATACAACTAAATAGAGCCAAGCAATAGTTGCACTTGAGTGCAACTATTTAATTGAAACTTAATTTTTTTTAATTCAACTATCTGGTGGAAAATTAATCTCTTTAGGTTAAAAATTCAACGATTTTGATCAAGAGTTTTAGAAGTTTTTTTTTTAATGAAAGTTTATTTATCTGAATTGAATAATAATACTTTTTAGCTCGAAATGTTTATGGTTAAAAATTCATCTTTATTGGTTGAAAAAAGGTACTGTCTTCTGAAAAACTCGTTCTTCAGACTTTAGTTATAAACTTTTTTTTTCAGAATGCAACTGTTTGTGTTGCAAGTTTAATTTTTTTTTTGTGTGAAAATTAAAACACGTTATTGAAAAGTCATCTATGTCGGCTGAAAGTTCAAATATCTGGTTTTAAATACAACTGATTGTCTAAATTTAATTTCTTTATTTGATGAAAAATCATCTATTTGGTTGAAAAATGATCTGTCTTGATGAGAGATGATCTTTTCTGGTTTAGAAGTAAACTGTTTTATACGCAACATTCAACTTTTCAGTTTGAAAAGTCAACTCTTTCGTTAAAAATTAATTTCTTCTGACAGAAGACTAAATTTTTGTTTCGTTAAAAAATCAATTAATTATTTTGTTGAAAATGTAATGTATTTCGTCTTAAAAGTGTGAGCGTTTCAGATTGAATTGAATATAGTACCTATACATTAATCTTATTTTTTAAATGTATTCTGCTATTTTTTCTCTATTTTCATGAATAAATCATTCTATTTCCCCTGTTTTGAGAGCATTTGGTGCTATGAATTCTGTTAAAATATTATCTTTTTATTTCAGGTGTTTATCTATCTAGAATCTAGATTCTAGGTGTTGAAGGTTAAATTCTGTTTATGTTAAAAGTTGCATGCAAGTGTGCGACGCAAAGCTTTCTAGAGGATTTTTTTTATTAAAGGAAACAGCACTTTTATCAATCATTTTACTGCACTGGAACTTGGATTTACCACCGGTTTCGGGCATCGCTTCCGTATTCCTTAGTGTTAAATCCAGACGTAAGCATTCAGTGGAGTGTGAACGATTTCCAATTGGAATACATCATTATAATATTACCGCGCACTGACGCCTTGTCGCTACGCTGCTGGTGGTCACGCATAATTGAGCAACCCCCTCTCGACCCGACGGGCTCCTCTCTCGGTCCGAAACGGTCGCGGCAACAAGTCTCAAAATACAGTGAATCCAAGTTCCAGTGTATGTCTAAACAATTTACAGCATTATTATTACTGCCGCCAAAATTTTACATACGACACACTATGGGCTTTATTAAGTAAATAACAGATGTCGACAGCAATTTCCACAAATTTGATTATAAGCTTCATCAAGTAGCCGATGGAGGTATGGTGTTTTCATGCACTCGGACGACGACTTTAACATTTTTTATGTGTCAGTCTAACATCTCGGAATTTTCAGTTTAACATACAAATATTTTTATAATATCTCAAAATTATAGCAGATGTCATTCGTTAATGTATGTATGTTTTGCGTGGTACTATATTATACTTTAAACATCTATGTTTGTAAATTAATTTTTCTCCGTGCAACGAATCGAGAAGAAAATGGATCTTTTCAACACCTGTTCCCTTTGGCGTGACATCACCTACAATCAAGATCCGTGCCTTCAGAATAATTATGGAGATTACAGGTGGACCGCGTCGCGTCATTCATCGTGTTGCGCTAGTGACACTGCAATTTACATTACTAATTCATGTAATCTTAAAGCCTAAGAGTTTTTAACTGTCGTTTCATCCTCTCTGGTCCTGATGCATTTCAAGATTTCCGAGATCACCAATCTTGAACGATTCCGTATCTTTAATCGAAACAGGAACCAACAGAGGGGATTCAATCGTCGAAAACCCCTTTGCGACGTTCGAAAAGTACAGTAGAATGGCAATTAACCGATCTCTCTTTTCTTCATCCATTCATATCCGTGATTTCTTTTTTTTTCTGTGTCGAAAACATGCGAACATGTGTACTTCGTGTTGCGCAAGGGACATCGATTCAATTGGATGTTTAAACAAAGAAAATATAAAACTAAAGACGACAGGTGTAGTCAGAAACTGTAAAATAGACAACGTTTTATTTTTAAAGGTAGTTTTTTTGAAGATATTTTATCATTTTGTTATATAATTAAATTGTTTTTTTACTATTACAGGTTTAATCAGTTTTACATAGTGACCAAATCTTGGTATGTCTATATAAGATATGACATTTTATAATTTTAACTTTATAGTTTCATGAAATTCAGACTTTATTATTGCAAGTAAAGTCAACAGAAGCTTTAGGCTTTAAAAATAAATTTTCATTGTCAGTGCCTCAAATATTTCAATTTCTTTTTATTCTCAAATATCGTATGCCTTGAATTAAATCTATAATTACAAAAATTTTATTTATAAGGGCTTTGGAGATTAAGAATATTACACAAATTTTAATTATTCTATTTGCATTTCTTCTAACTTCCACTATAGATTGTAAATTGTTGCTTTCAAATATAAAATCTCTCTCTTTAAATTTTTAATTTGATCATTTACAAATTTTCATTATTTAAGAAATTGTTTTATTCCGAATGATTTGAATTTTTTATTCTTGACTGCAAGTGATTCAATTTGAATTATTTTTAAAATGTTTGTTTTTAAAAAGTTTAAAAATTCAACACTAAATTTTGATTTTTTTATTCAAATATTCTAAATTTTAAATGCTAAAAGTGTCAATTATTTGAGGCTCCTATATTTTGTCCTTAGTATTCTAAATTTCTCAATTTTAAACCTATCTACCATTATTTTATTTAAAGATTTTTTATATTTTTGCGATTGTTGTTTAAAAACAGTATCCTTTTAAACTGTACAATTTTTCGAGCTTCACTAAATACATACATTCGTTTGAGCTGGGGAAAAAATATGTCTTCACATCCGAAAAACGTAAAAAAAAAGTTAAATCGGTGAATATCTTTGGTTCTATTCTTTTATTTGAAAATTGCAAAATATTTTCCTATTGATTAAAAAATTATAACGAATTTTTTATATTTACAAATTTTGTTGGCGATCAATAAAATTTTGTTTGCCTAATTTTGAATTTTTTGAAAATGTTTTTAATTGAGCGAAATACACACTTTCTTGCAAAAAATGAATACGTCGAATTTAAAATTACTTGAGTTTGAACCAATGAAACATGCTTTATTTTTCTTTCATGGAAAACATTTTTTTCTAACAAAATTTCGAAACTACCTAAATTACGAATGTTTTCCGAAAAATCAAAATGACAACATATTTCTTTTGTTAAGGCTGATGAAATTTCAGATTCGACATGTGGAAAATTTGCCATAATTTTCAACCAAAAATACATCATTTAAATAAAAAATTTATATTCCCATTTTTAAATAAATAAAGAAAAGAAGATATCAATCGATTTTTCAAACAAAAATTAAATGTTTTTGCACGACAACTAAGAAATTTGTTTATCCTAACTCTAAACATTCGATTAATTCTAGTATTTTTACCCCGACCTGATATACATATAAGTTACAAATTAAATTTGAATTAGAAAATTTTCAATTTTGAAATTTCTGAGATTCGAAATATTTATACTTAAAAAAAAAAGTTAGCTTGAAAATTTTCAAGCTTGTATACATATAATTTCTAGGATTCCAGCTAACGTTTTAATATTAAATTATACAAAAATTGTAATGACGACAATCTAACACTTGAGAAAAATTCATTAGCTGCAATTTGAAAATCATCCTGTTTCAAAATTTTCGATTCTGAGCCAAATTTGAAAATTTCAAACTTTAACTTTCTAATTTTATATGGAAACTTTTTAAACTAATCAGTTTTAAGTC
The DNA here is from genome assembly GCF_010883055.1 of Belonocnema kinseyi. Lineage (NCBI taxonomy): Eukaryota > Metazoa > Arthropoda > Insecta > Hymenoptera > Cynipidae > Belonocnema > Belonocnema kinseyi. The sequence goes on along the minus strand of NC_046662.1, from coordinate 81,586,082 downwards.
ATAACACAACTCAATTATTCATGTAAAATTTTCAATTTTAAACACGCGTGATTTAAAACTATTTAATTTTTAATTAACGTTAAACTGCTATATTATTTTCAGTTAGATATAATTCGATTCAAAGAAAATAATTTTTTAAACAGTTATAAATGTAAATTTCTTTAATTTTCATTACTGTTGTTATTATACCATTGGGCCAAATTTATTTCAGTAACACGTTGGTTCCACAACACTGCTCCGACCCAGGTTGCTGATCAATCTCTCTAGCAAAGCTTCTCAGTTGAAGAACTTCACAACGTCATCATGTGAAGCTCTCCAAGCGTACCCAACAGTTTCCAAGGTCTTTCATTTCAAGTGTCTCTTACTCGACTAAGACTTCATAATAAATTTTTTATGAACAATTGTTTGCCACACTTTCCTGTTTTGCCATACCATTTAGCTATAAAGATTAAAAATGAGAGATTGTCTCATTTATTTCATTTTCTTATCAAGCGAAAATTCTTTAATGTAAATTAAAAATAATTCACATTTAAATGTTTCCAATTCACATGTATACAAGTTTCGAAGCTACATTTGAACTCTTATGCAAAAAATTTCTATTTACTATTAATGAATAAATTAATGAAACTTGGAGGTTAAATAGAGAAAATTAGTGTTCACATAATTCGGTATACAAGGTCTTATATCCAATTAAGCAGAATATATTCTAATTTGTCCGATTGAAGCCCGCCGCGCAATTTTTATTCCGTGGTGATTGAGGCTACTGGATGGGTCGAAGATCCAATATAAAATATAATACCCACCAACGGATCAGCACGGTAGCAGATTATTTTATATCATGGTGGCTGCTGGTCAGTGTAAGAAGCTGCAATGGAAATGGCGAATTGGGCATCGGCACCGGGCAATCATCGTCGATATTCCATTCCGAAGAATTGATCGTGAGCAAACACGGATTTACATCAGGAGAGATAATCCTATTTGGCAAGCGGCTTCTTCTTTTATTAGATTAATAACGGTTTCTCTTCACCACATCACAGCTTATCTGCCGGAAATCGATTAGTCTGCTCGGTAGCATTTGATCATTACTTTTTTATTACTTTCTTTCACGTCTTCAGTTTGGTTCGAAGTTTAATTATTCAAAATATGAGGTAACGTTTGTCCTAACTTAAGGGCCGTCTATAAATCTTCATTGTCAATTTTGAGTTATTACACCCCCCCCCCTCACTGACGAGCCCCCCCATATGTAATGTAGCCTTCAGCTAAAATTGGATTTCAAAAATTCCAAAATGCCTAAGCTACCGTGCGCTGAACTGTAGACTTCGCTAATGGTTAATTAAAAATATTAAATTATCAGACTTTACAACCCATAAGAGGCTAGCTTCAAAAACAGGGAAGTTAGGGTAATTTTTCAAAAAAACATTTTTAACAAAACATGTAGCAGAATATTCAACTAAAAACTATTTCCTATTAAAAGTGATGAATTTTCAGACCAAAAAGACGAATTTTGAACACAAAAAGAACAATTTTAAACAACAACAAAATTAATTCTCAACAAGATAGTTGCATCAACAAACAAGCAGTTGAACTTGAAAGTAGAATGGACCAATTTTCAACAAAATTGTTAAAAGACGAATAGTTTTGAAGACAGTTCAATTTTCGATACAAACAGTTAATTTTCAACCAAGAAATATGAATTCGATACTAAGAAAGATAATCTTGCCATGATAAAAGATTTGTTTTCAAACCAAACGAATAAATTTTCAACAAAGTTGTTGAATTTTCGACCGAAACCTATGACTTTAACAAAATAGTTCTATTTTCAATCCAAGAAGACAAATTTTTTTAAAAGAAAGTTGAATTTTTAACAATAAAGTTCATTTTAAAACCAACCTTTGAGTAAGGTCGAATTTTTAACCCGAAAAGTTGAATATTCAACCGGAAATTTTGAATTTCCAACAAAAAAAGTTGGCTTCAACAAAATAATTGAATTTTTTTTTAATTAATTAAATTTTTAACAAAGTAGTTTAATTGTGAACCAAAGAACTAAATTTTTCCCATAAAAAGATGAATTTTCAATGAAATGTATAAATTGTCAAAGAAAAAAGATTAATTTAAGAAAAGAGTTGAATTCTCAACTAAAGAGATGAATTTTTAACAAACAAGATTAGTTTTGTACACAATAAGACGAATTTTTAACATAAGAAAACAATATTTTCTACCAAATAATTGAATTTCAAATTTATGGAAGCTAAATTTTAAATCAAAAATTAAATAATTACATTTTCAGATAAAAGATTAGATTTCTAACAAAAAGAAAACAAACAAAATGTACTCTAATTCGTAAAGTAGTTCGTGGACAAGCTTTGACAATTGCATTAAAGGAAAGTCTGAAATAGTAAAATAAGTTTCAATTTTCAAGTCAATCTTCATATGAAGGCATTAGAATGACAAATAAATAAGGACCATACGAAGTTTTCACTTTGTTACATAGAAAATAAGAAATTCGTGGTGCAAACTTGTAATGGTCCTTATCTAGTAGCCATTCTAACGTCTTCTTATGGTAATTGGCATAGCATTCTTGACGAACAAAGTATCTTCAAAAATGTCCTAAATTACTTTGCTTAGAAACCCTAATGACTTTGTTTCTTAAGTTCTTTTCTTTAGCTCTTTCTTTTTCAAGTTTCGTTTTTTTTTTTTTTTTTTATTATTTGAGTGGCTTCCACAATCATAGCTCCGTGGGAAAGACATTTCTCATTTCAGAAGAGATACTTCGATCAAGGGGGCATCGTCTATTCTGTTCTATTGTTTCCTGATGACATGTTCAAACAAGATTAAGACACATGATGGTCTTTCTTCTGCCGTTAGGAGGAATCGATTTGTATTTTGTACATTGTATCCAACGGACTTTCAAACTTTCTTCATAACGATTAGCATCTGAAACAGAGAGGCCCTTTTTCTCTCCTCTTCTCGTACAGTCTAGTGCCAATATTTACTCACTTAGAACAAACAAGTGGCTGACGAACCCCGCAGAGAAGAAAAAAGGCCCTTCTTAAAAATTATCATATTATTTCTATTAGACAGTTCGCTACCCACAATTAACGCGGTCGTACCACGAAACTAACGAACCGCGACCACGACCCATAACCTGCGACAAACCCCTTTTTTTCGGTGAAAACCTGTTCCCTTCCTGAAGGGGGGACGAAAAGAACGAAAAAGTGTCGAATTCGTGCCTATGCTATGTTCCCCGCGGTCTTAACAAAGTGACGGAGACTTCTTGTGCGAACTTTTTTTCTGGGTCTCCCCATCTTTCTTTAGGCTGTGGTCTTTCTCTTTCTCTGGCTTCTGCTAATTAATGCGAATCGCTCGGAGACGCGGGACCTGGCGTAGATAATTGGAATTATGCAAGGGTTCTGGTAAAGAAGCGAAAAAAGGACCGATGTCGTCACGTGACGGATGTAATTGACGCTTGGGCTTCTCTTTCAGCGGGTAATTGAATTTACGATTTCTTGCTCGCTTTTTCGGCCATCTCAGCTTGCCAAGCGATAAAAATGGGAAAACTGGAAAGAATTTTATCACTGGCTTTGTCCTTTGTCTGAGAAATCTTCATCAATATAATTTTTTTCTTCCATTATACTCATCGATTTTTATCTGAGGTTGAATATACTCAAAAAATGAAGAGTACTTTAAAAAATAGTGAAATTATGAATCGAGATACAGAGAATTTGTCCTTCATGTTCAAAGAATTATTGAGATGCAAAAGTAAATAATTTATTTAAAAAACCTCAAATTAGAGAACCATTCAATGATATTTCAGACTGCTCGTTGTATTCAACATCACTTTGAGTATTAATTCAAAACTGCTGCTCGTCCTAAAAAAATGTCTTTCAAAATTATTTGGAGAGCTCTTTGATGGATAGAGAATTAAATAATAATAGTCCTATCTAAAAAAAAAACGTGATGTAACCGTACGTCTATGTCTCGGAAATCTTGCATTCATTGTTGTTAAAACCAGATTGGCTTTTCATTACCTGAACTTGTTTTATATATTACATTTGAAATTTTGAAACTTATATCTACCGATAATCCTTTCCAGTAAGAAACATTATAGAAAACCTTTTACGAATTGAGACATTGTGCTTTTTTAATACACTTTCGCAGTTAAATTAAAACTTTCAAAATTATTTATTAAATGTTTGCAAATGTTATTATTGTTTTATGTTAATACTTTTAGCTTAAAATAAGTATTAAAAAAATTATTTTTTTATATAAAATTATAAAGTTTCGCAAAAGAATTAAAATTTCTCAAAATTTTTGATTGAACAATTATTAAGATTCCTAGTTTCCAAAAAGCTTAAGCTATGGCTATTTTCGTCGAAAATGGGACTTTTTAATAACCAAACTTTTAGGTTTCAAAACTTAATAATTTTTAAATAATTTATACTTTTTCGGTTTTGTTAGTGTTTTATACCGAAAGTTGACATTTTTAAAACGAAAATCATTATTTAGAACAATATCAGATTATCGTTTACATAAAAGAAAATGACAAAAACAGAGTAAATTTCAAAAAAGATTTAAAACTTCTTCAAAATTTTAGGTTATTTTGGTATATCGTATGGAAAGTCGAAATTTTGAGTAAAACATCATAAGTTTTGAAAGAACCTAAATTTTTTATACAACTATAGGTTTTATAGATTTCAAAGAAGATTTTCAGCTTGGAACCATTTTTTTTATATCATATTAGCGTTTATTGTCGACAATTGGTATTTTTAATTTATAAGATGATTAGATTTTTCAGCTTATATCATTAGAAATAATTAAATTTATAAATCGATACTCGTGTCGATACTGGTCTCGACACTGGTATCGATACTTGTGTCTTAAACAAAAATATTAGGTTTAAAAGATGATTTACAATCTTAAACAATTTTTTAATAATGTGTTAATATTTCTTGTCTAAAATTGCTAATGTTATCTATTATTATTCTTTATTATATTATTATTTATCTATTATTTTGTATCTTCACTTGAAAATTGCTTGTGAAATAAAACAATAATCGTGCGCGCAGTGCGCATGTTTTTATTAGTAACAGAAAAAAATAAAACTGTAATAAAGCTGTTCAATCATCTGTTACTACAATTGTAATTTTATGCTATAAAACGTAAAGTAATTGCATCGTAATTTTTAAAAAAATTTAGTGAGTTTTCTTTTAAGGGAAATTTTATTTCCAATAATAAAAAATATGTTATACGAGAAAGCTAGATAGTTATAGAAGGCAGTTTATTTTTCTACGATATACAATAAACTGCTGGCATAATCGTTAGATTCGCATTGTAATTGCTAAAGTATAAACAAAGGTTGTTTAGTTAAATACCCGGATTCCTGCAAAATGTTTTAGATGCAAAATCAGGTTTTAATTAATTTAAAAATCGGTATTTAAAACTGTGGTAAGTTGCAAATTCTCGAGAACTATTAATTATTTAAAAATATTCTCTACACAAATTAAAAATCTGGATAATTTTCAAAGAATAGGCTCAATTTTTTTAAAAATAAACTAAGAATGTCTTTCCTATGAATTTTCGTTATGATAGTTTGAAAATTTATACGAATTATCAATTATTTGAAGAACTGATATTAAAAATTCATAGTTTGGCTACTTTTTAAGGAATAGGCTTAATTTTTGTTTGCTATGATACTTTCCAAAGCAAGAGCAATGATTAACTATTCAAACAGTTTCTCACACCTTTTCTGGTGCTTCTAACAAATTTATTAAAATATCGACTTTACTGGTTAATAAAAAGTAAAAAAAATGGTTATAAAATTCAAGATGGAGAAACTTTTTTAAAATTAGAAAAAAATTCTTAAAAAAAAGTACTTGTAATCTTAAATAAAATGTATTCATTTTCTCAAAAATTGTTAAAACCTGTGTCAAGAATTTGTAAGTCAAATTTCCAAGATTCATTTTCTTCCATTTAATTTAAATTCTAATAAAATTCTTTTATATGAAAATGTTGAAATCTACACCTGAAAAACTAGAAATACTAAACGAGTCTGTCATCAGCGACAAAATTGAAGGTATCCCAACAAAGACATTTCAATTCCTCTCCGAGAACCGTATTATATTGAAGAGCGTGATTTTAGAAGGACCTTTCCTTTCACAGACGCCGTTCTTTTACGTTCAAACGGCTCTCAAAGAGCCGAACGAAATTATTACGTTAAGTCGTCGATTAATTTGGGGACTACGTAACAATTCCAATAGTCGACGTTATAACCCAGGTTTGAATAGGCTTAAAAGAAGCACGATATTGCGATACTCGTCCAAAAAGAGGTGGCCTGAAGAATCGTCGAATCGTTGTTGGAACTTGGGAGCAAGTCGACTCACCAGCAATGGAATCGTCGGTCATTAATATTGTCGGATTAAACGGCTGCGTGTATTAATCCCTTGAAGACGGAATCTCATTTCACCTTCGAGGCCCTCCATGGGGACCCGCTTTGGATGTAAGTTTCATTAGAGACGCTCGTGATCGAGAAAACGATTAAGAAGTGAAAAGGGAGACGCCCTTGCACATGAACGTCCTGATGAATAAAGTGGGTCTGCAAATTGAAAAATTGTTTGGTACTACGCTTCACTGATCCTCTCTTGTAAAATACGAATGCTTCCAGGAAACTCTTTCGCCCGAAACTTATTACACATTAGACTGTTTTATTCATTTTTATTACAAGCGCACATCAATTTCTGAAAAATAAGGAATAATTGAAAGGAATTCAAGTAAAGGATATTCTGATAGTTGAAAAATCATAATTTAATCCGATCATTTCATATAAATCGTAAATTAATTTTCTGTGTGAAACAACCATAATGGGTGTTTCATCCGCACACACTTGCAGAAATTGTCCAACTTATTCCCGAGTTCCGATCTGGGCCCGATCGGATTTTCCATATGTAGCCCGAAGGGGGCAGATGATGTGATTCGCGTCAGAACCACGTCGGGTCGGGTTAAGTTAGACAAGATTATGTCAAGTTTTCTGTTATCGTCATGATATTTTTTTTCTTTCATATAACTTAAAATGACAAGAGCAAATAGTAAATTGCGAGTTCGGAAACACAGAATTGTTGGTGAGATTTCTTAAACCCGCAATGAAGGCAAAGGTAAGCTTTAATTCGCTAGAATCAACACCAAAATTCTTTTTTAGCTTCTGAAGATTTTCAGCAATGTATTCGAGAAAGCGTCATCATTTTAAGCGCATTTACTATTTTTGTAAATAAAAAAATGTTTTCCAGCTTTTTAGAATTTTTTATTTTGTTGCTGATATTCTGAAAATAGAGATTACCTTATACCAAATGAATGAATTTCCGGATTAGTAACATTATAAATTAAATGCTTTTTATATTTTCTCGAAAATAACCTCCCTTTTTAAATCTCACTCCACGTGCACCATGTTCTTTAATCAAACAAAAATCATTCCAAAAGAATATTAAGAAGATTAAAAAATATTTATAATTAAAATTCATTTGTGTGTGTGTGTTTTGTGTTTGTGTGTGCGTGTGCGCACGCGCGCGCGTGTGTGTGTGTGTGTGTGATAACTTTAAATTTGAACATTTTTTGTCAAAGCATAATAGTTCTCTTCAAAATTCAAACTCTTATCGATAAATTTAAGCAATACAAACAGATAATGTAATGTAGTATATTGAAAATGAGATATAATGTATAATGATATATAATGTAGAATATTCAAAAATTGAAATTTTGTAAAATGCAAAGTTGAAAAAATATTAATATAAAAAATTTTGAAATTTAACTAATTATAGAAATACAAAATGAAAGGGGCCAGATCTGGGCTAGATCGGGTCCACATTTTGTTTGTCCAAATCTGGGCCCGGTCAGACAGGCCGTTTCATTTACGGTCTGGCGCTAGACAAATTACCCATTGGGGCCCACATTTTTCGCGATCGGGGCCCGACCAGCGCCACACCAAAATTTCTGCACGGGCAGTCAACATTTTTTTTTGCTTAATCCCATCATCATGTAAGCACTTAATGAAGACCCTTTCAATGTTTAGGGAAACTTCCTACACATCAAGTTTTCTGAAATATCTTATGTACTTTATGTTATATATCTGAATGATGTTGACTCAAAAAAATTATTCAAAACAGATATTCATATTAACTTTGTATCGACGTAGATTTTTGTCATAGAATAAATAAATCAAATAAATAATAAGATAAGAAACTGGGGTACACATCAAATTAGGACGGACTGAAACCATTCTTCCCCGGACTACGAAACCCTAAAAATGTTCATTTTTACTGAAATCAGAACTGTTTATTGGTATATTTTTCTTTAAGAAAATGCAGATTTTATCTTTTATTCAAATTATGAATACAAATTGTCACTCGATTGAGGTTAAATTGATGAAATATGTCTGTCCAGCGAAAATGAATGCACTTATATTTTAATTTATTTAAATATTTCCACAAGCGATGATGTCCCCATAATCAGAGATTTATTCTAAAAAATTTACACCTGCCAAAAATATAATATACCGAACGGTTGTGCGACGTTAAGAATTAATTAAAAGCTCGATTAAAAGTAAATTTATATCCACAAAATTAGCGAATACATTCAGATTGAAATATTTTTACTTTGGAAGCTTGAACTATAAATTTGATACGATTCCGAATTTTAAACTTTCTGATTGGAAAATCTGAATTATTTAATATTTCCACTGTGCGAGAATTGTTCCCTGCTTAAAAAAATCATCGTTTCAAACTTGAACGATTAATTTAAAGATTTCTATTTATTTTGAAGGTGCCTAATTGAAATTTGCTTCAATTGTAAATATTTCAAATCAAAATAGGCTTACTAAGAAAATTGAAATTAAAAGGCTTATCGTTATTCTCTTTTTTTTTTACTTTGAACACGACAAATTGTTATTATTTAACTGCGCCAGATTTCAAATTAAAATTACAGTCAAGTTTCAATATTTTATTCTAAAATGTTTATATTTCCATATAATCATCATCTCCTCGAAACTAAAAATTGTTCTTTTTTAAAAACTTGCAACTTAGAATGATATTATATGCTATATGTTATATGTTATATTATTTTATAATATAAAATCAAATTATTTTTATTATTAAACTCTGTGATGCCGAAACAAAGAGTTCGTATATGACATGGATCAAAAAAGTCTGCATACATTTGTTATCAGACTAAAATTTGATGCAATTTATACCAGTTTGAAGGGTGGAGCAGATGGGTGTAAATATGGATTAAACTTTGACTATCAATAACACGTTCAGGATAGATTTTAAAGACTTTTAGAACAATTATATATGATACAAAAGAAATTAAGTATAATTTATAATTTGCCGACCATATTGATTCATTCCTGTTTGTTTTTAATAAATCGTGCATTGCATTATCACAAATGCTATTAAAATTAAAAACGGAGAATTTGCTGATAAAAGTTGTAATTATAGATTCATAATATTAGTCGAACTGTTTCTATATTTGAAGGAAAAATATGAATGATGAATAGTGAATCAGAAATAAACAATTTATGTTGATTCTGTTTTTACGTTTCAAGCGAGTGAGCACGAATGATATTTCTACGCATGAAAGAATTTTAAACATTGAAATGCAAATTTATTTGGGCGGAATTTTCTGTCAGGTGTGTGGTTTGATTCTTAGAACTGATGAATCGATGACCATATTGATTCTTGCCGATTGTCTTTTTTCCTTTCACTGAACGCGTGTAGACCATTGTTTCCAATTGTTTGGGTTCATTTATCCGAGGATGGTCTGTGTTTTGAATCGTTCCATTGGCATCGAAGACTTATTTATAATTTACATTCATATCAATACAAAAACATAGACAGCTTTAAATTTTTGACCTATATAATATCTTATATATATATAGATACATGAGATACCTGAATTACCAAGCAATTGGTAGCTCTTCAAATGAAAAGAAAGAAAATTGAAACAATATAGAACATGCAACAATGAAACTATGAATGGCGCCTAATCAGTTAGGGACCTTCTATAAACTATGTGTTACCGAATTGAAGGAGAAGGTATCGCATCAAAAACTGCGGTTCATAACAGAGTTTTTACTATATACACTCAACTCCCGATATAAAAGCGGTATTGAGCATGCTTTTACGCAAAAAAGCGTAAAACGGAGGTTCTTATATCGAAATTTAAGGGTATTACTACTATATATTTCTTTTTTATTTGAAAATTCGACTATTTAGTTGAAAATTTAATTATTTTGCAGGTAATGCAACTGTTTTCTTAAAAAGGTATCTTTTTGGTCAAAAATTCAATTGCTTAGTTGAAAGGTAAACTACTTTGTTAGAAATTAATTTTTGTGTTTGAAGATTCATCTCTGGTTGCAAATTTAAATACTCCATTTTTAGAACTTTAATCTTCTTCTTTACAATAATCATCATTTGGGTTGAATATTGAACTCTTTTGTTGCACATGAATTTCTTTAAGAATCATTATGTTAGCTAAAAATTCCCTTCTTTGATTAAAAATTAAACTATTTTGATGAAAACACGTTTTAATGCTTAAGAATACATTTTTTATACTAAAAATGTAGCGTTTTGATAGAAAAGATTTTGTAGAAAATTCCATTATTTTGGTATAAATTGCATATTTTTTGGTTAAAAATCATAACTGTTTGATTAAAAATTAATTTAGTTTAGTTAAGAATCCAAATATTTTATTAAAAAATCTTTTTTTTTTTTTAATTGAACTGTTTGTTTAAAATATCTAATATTACATGTTACGCTAGAAATTCATCCTAAAATGGGTTATAAATTGAACTATTTTCTAAAACTTTCATTCATTTGGCTTGGTAGAAAATTTATTAAATTATTTGGCTGAAAATTAGTTTTTTTGTTGTTGACAATTTATATAATAAACTATATGGTTAAAAAAATATATTTTCAAGTTTAAAATTCATCTTTTTTGCAGATAATTTCTTTTTTTACATTAAATATCAATAATTTTGTCGAAAATCCATCTTTTAAGTTGAAAAAGCAACTAGCTGGTTTAAAGCTAAACTACTTTTTTTATATGTACATATTTTTCGTTAAAAATTCATTTCCAAGTTGAAAAATAAACTGTTTTGTAGAAAAATCGTTTTTTTGAATTGAAAATTCAACAGTTTGGTAAAATAAAGTTAATAGTAATAGGAAGTTTGGTACAAAACTTAACTATTTAGTCAAAAAATGGTATATTTGGTAGAATTAAAGTGATTAAAATGGATTTTTTCTGTTATTTTAATTACAGTTAATTGACATCTCTATATTACATTTTTTATCATATTCAAACTTGAACAAATAATTTGTTGAATTTTTGATCTTGAAGGTGTCAAATTCCGATTTTCTTTTTGTAACCAGTGTAGAAATTTCCCTGGTTGACCTTAATACAACAATGTTTCTGGTCGGATCCCGGCCGGGCTACCCCTGGCTGGGTTTCATGGACAAGAACCGGGCGGGAGCCGGTCAGGCTACATTTGTCTCGAATCACGTAGTCCAGGGCCGACCCTTAATGTTTTTGTAGAAATTACACATTTTTTAAGAGCCGTGATATTATCAAAGACGTAATTATGGATGCTAGATGAATTATTACTTAAAAATTATAATTTAAAGAAAGATATTCAGACAATGTTTAGCCTGTACCATTTCGAATTTACCGCCATATAGAACGCCTGCTGTGTCTGTCGTCTGCATAGACATTCAATAATTTTCAGTTTCGCACCTGGAACGAGGATGCTCCTAGCACTCACGTCGCGTCTGCTCTTCGAAGTTCGCAAATAAAATCGAGACTCGTGGTTAAAATCAACCTTATTTCAGTAATTAGTTTGAAACCTCCACTTAGAGTGTAAATAATTACTATTTTAAATTAAAATATAGTCTTGTGTATACAGTTTTTACTTTCTTCCTTGCTAACCTTAAATCACCACGTGGCTTCCAAATTGCTATGCGATTCTATCATCAGGAAATAAAATTCTACTCCAATTTTCTTGCTAGAATTGGTTCACCTGATTTGACTTTTAAAGTGCACCGTTATCTTACGATGACCCTTACAAGACAAAACAAGTTAACAATTTCTCGCCTGAAGCAACATTTCTTAACCCCTTTTGGCCAGATTACCCGACCTGATCCCGGCCGGTATTGAAGCCGGGACCCGACTAGTTTACCGTGACGTTTTTAGTCGGATCCCGGCCGGATTCCCCGACCAGCGCCCGGCTTAAAGCGGGGCTATCCGGACGGGACCCGGCCGGATCCCTGATTGGATTCCTACACGGAAACGCTTAGGAAAAATAACATTTTTTATTGAAAATTCAACTTTGTTTTAAACTCATCTTTGTTGTTTAAAAATTCATGTATTTGGTTAAGGATTAAAATATTTTGTTGAAAATATTTCTTCCGCTTAATTAAACTTGTTAAGAATTAATTTTTTGGTACAAAATTGATCGTTTATGGCAAAAAGTTATCTTTCTTAATTAAAAATATAGCTGATTTCAAAAAAGGTTATCTTTTTGGCTAGAAAATTTTACTTTTTGGTTGAATGCTTAACTATTTTGTGGAAAAATCATCTATTTTGCTTAACACTTGTAAGTTTAACTTTTTGGTTGTCAAATCTCAATGCTACTGTTTGGTTAAAATATAATATTCTGTTTTTGAGATTTCGTCTTTTTGGGTTCAAAATTTATTGTTTTTAGTAGAAAATCATTTTTGGTTGAAAACTCAACTATTTTGTTGCAAATGTAATATATAATATATTTTTTGATTTGAAATCTTAGGAATTTAAAGTCGTTCATATTGAATTCAATGTAGTACTTACATTAATTTTATTTGAATATTATTCCATTTTTTCTTGAAAAGTCACCCTATTTTCTCTGTTTTCAGAGAATTTCGTCTGTGTTACATTTTAGGGTATAAATAAATAAATATATAAATAAACTTTATCCCTTGCATTCGTTTCCATTTTTTCCATTCATAGAGATCAAGACAGAGAAAATTCGTTTAAATTTAAGTAAAAAAAAAAACAATGTTAGCCCTAATAAAACCAATTGGGTTCTTTTTGGAAGGACTTGATTACGAAAGGAAAGTTGAACCTTGACTGAAAAGCAGAGCAATTGAAGAATTGCAAATGCAATTGATTTCGAGAAAGTTCCTGGAAGGCATTTGAAAGAATCGTTCGCATGTGAACGATTTCGAAAACAATACTGGAGCTCGAGAATAAATGTTGAGTACGAAACTTTCTTTTTCTACCTGGTTGAGGTGTAGAGCGTAGACTGTAGGTACCCAAGGTGTACCTCCCCAGATTTCCTGACTTGGAAGTTTTAAGAGAGAGGCCAAATGGCCTGTTCTCTGCCACGGGTATACCATTAAGGTAGTAAAATTAATTCCGTAAACACTTTATTGTTCGCTTTCATAGTTTATTGCGGGTCATGAGAAATTACTTTTATTGTAGGGACACCAAGATCTTGGCGCGTGACAATCTCCTTCTGCATTTGTCCATTTGTCCTTCATTTCATGAGACGCTCTTCATTCCTTCAGGTCCAATTTCATCAAAATCCCTTGGAAATATTAAATAAGAAAATGAATTTTTAAATTGCTTTTTACAGTCTTACACGAAACTTCTGCGTTGTTAGCAATGTTCGAAAAATTACCAAAAATTTAGAATAATACAGTAACAAAAATTTACGAAATAAAGTTGCTGAAAGAGAAATTCAGCAACTTTTATAGTATAGTAAATTTATTAAATGTTTACCAAAATTCAGGAATGGTATATGAAAATTACAATTGGTGGTCGTGGTCATGGGCGGCATTGCACTACAAAGGGTTGTATTCAATTGTAACCATGCATTGAACCTATTTTTTCCGATATTGCATGATCTCAAGTATGAAAATGATTCAACATTGGCACTAGAAGAAGAAACTGAAGAAAGTGTAGAAATCTGCCGCGTAAATTACCTTCTAAAAAAGGTACATCAGGATTGGAATTGACAAGAAGCAGCTGGGTAAATTAATAATGAATCCAGGTTTCAGTTAATTGGTGAGACCGCTGATTGCGTCAAATGAGGCCCCCTTGGCTTAAATATCTCAAACTATCTGAAAATATACTAAATAGTAAGAGAAATTTCTAAAACATGTGGATAAAGCTTTATGCAGTTAATGTTGCTGAAAATTGTATTCCTGTTTAGAAAAACTTATAAACATAAAGCATAAGGCTTTAGTGATACAAATTATTATTATTATTATTATTATTATTATTATTATTCTTTAGTGACAGAAATGTCTAAGTTTCAAGCAGTGAGCTTTTGTAAGGTTTTGTAAAAAAAATGGCTAAAAAGACGAAGAGAATGTGCTTTAGTATTTCTGAAATCACTCTGGATGGTTCAAGCTTTTTGTGATGATCTGTGACGAAGATGGGGATGGATGGAAATTTTTCTTTAAAATAGTATACCGTAGTACCCTAATTTCATAGTAATAATAATAATAATGAAATTTTGAAGGATGATTCCCATGCATCTTCAGTGTTTGCATAACTTCGCTTTCATCCCGATTCCCGTTGGCTTGGCAATGTTGTTCCTGTCTCTATAAGACCGCGAGATTATGTAATAGCCCGCGCCTGTTCTTGTAGTCAATAATGGAATCTCCTCTCGGCAAATATCCTTTCAACATAATTAATTCTCTCGCCTACTCCACTCGTCCACGAAGACAACTGCCCCATTACGGGTTTCAGACGTTGGACTGAAGCGAGAGTAAATCTCGCGCCCCTTGTCTCATACAAATGTGCCATGCCATAACATCTTGTTGGCTCAATTGTGAGTATATTTTATTATATATTGTCCATACAGTTTCATGAGGTCATAAGACAGTAAATCCTATAGATATTATTCATCTGAAGTTGGATAAAAATTCTACAAAATAAATATAAATTATCTGACGTCGATTAATTATAGTTTTCAATTGTTTGCCGCGTTTTTATCCACCTTCAGATGAATTACACTTTTAGGACATCTAGCTCTAGCATTTACTGAGAAGTCAAACAGTTTTCAAAAATTACTTTTTTATTGCATTTCATATAGTTTATAACGCTGCGCCTGGATTATTGGTTATGTTTTAAGCCAGAAATTAGTTTCAGAGACCCACCGAGCTAACACTTCTTTCAAAATGTGAATAAAGGTCGTATCTATCTTTGAAAAAAACGGCGCCGGATTACGCTGGATTATGACGGATTATCATGGATCAACTCTATATACATTATTACTCTGGATTACTTAAGATTACTGTGGATTGCACTATTGACTATTAATTGCATTCTTGACTACATAAAATTATAAAAATTTAAATCAAGAGGATTATTTTGTAATAAAATTATTTAATGTTCCACAAAATAGGTGGAATTTTAATTGAATAGTTAACTTTTCAACCAAAAACATAAATTATCAACCAAAAAGATTAATGTTCTACCGAAAAAGGCAAATTTTTAACATGAAATAGTAAAATTATATGTTTTTCCATCGATCATGCTATAAGATACTAAAAGGAAGATTTAAGCCAATTTTTTACAATGTTCTTTTCTTTACATTCAATAGTTTTAATAATTTATACTCTGGACACGAAAGTGCCCTGTCTTCAGGGAATTACCCATATATATTATATTCTGTATAATCTACAGTTCTAAACCTATATATGTATTACGCATGTATAGTGAAAAGGGAATAATCCATAGTTCATATACTACATACTTCATAGTGAAGTCAAGAAATCATCCTTGTTCTGTGGTAGACATATAGCGATTCCTTCCTTGAGGCAGGAAAATTGTGTGCGTTTATGATTGACGATGACAAGTGTCTTGATAATGGGTACGAAGATTTCTCTCTTGATTGCAACGCTAGAAACGAGGATCAGGAAAAAAAATTTTTACTGAAAATGTTGAAATTAAATTGATTGCATGATTTGGTCACTTCCATATGACACTGGGTTAAAGACACACATGTGGATAAATTGATAAATGCAAAAGCAAGTAGAGATCAAAAGAATTTCAGATCCGCAAAATGTACAGGACTCAAATATGCAGAAATATTAAAAATTACAAAAAAAAACTATATGGATGTGACTAGGTAAAGGAACTTTGTAACTCTTAAGAAATGCAATTATTTAAAAAGAGATTATGTGCTATATCATTTCAGACAGCCAGAATCCAGACACAAAAAACCAACGTCGCAGAAATGTTCTAAATTTTAGCCTAGCTTATTGACAAAACTAAAATAAAAAAAAATTTCTCTTATTCGATCAATATCTT
>NC_046662.1:81535873-81569644 GCF_010883055.1 Belonocnema kinseyi | reverse complement strand
TTGACAGCTTTAATCTTTATTTCATTCTTATTGGAAGATTAATTTGGAAATTTTGATCAGTCATGTGAGAAAAATCCGTATAAAATAGCAATATATGCATAATAATGTATACTTTCACCCACTGTGCGCGACCTGAACTTGCCAAAAAACATATGAGAGTAAAATTAACGCAGTTGACATGAAATTCCTGCGTCAATAATGAGGATATGTTAAACAAAATTATGTAATAGGTATGTTTTGTGTAAAATAAACACATTCTTTTAAGAACTTTTGAGTTTACATTGAAATTTGGCCGCAACATCTAACACTTTTCCAAACATTCTTCTACATTTTAAATTCTTTTAGTATAGCGGTCCCCATCTGCGTATAATCGAACAAAATGCGATTTTTGACTTCGGCGATCAAATGAAAAACTTTGAGCAATTACATGTGTATACTGTCCAATCAGACAAATATTACAGAAATCAATCGAATCTTTAAAATTAACTAAATTACGAGGTGTGTTGAAAAAGCAATGTGACTTTTCAATTTTCGCGGGCTACGTACATTCAAGTTTTAAATTTTTTGTTTTGTTGTGTTGGTACACTCGTCACGATCATATGTTCACAGTTTTGACTATATAGCTCATGTTGCTTTTCTGGCAGAGGCGTAAAAACTTAGAAGGGTTTGGTGTGCTCGGCGATTTTCTTCTTTCGAAAAAATGGAGCAAAGAGTTTGCATTAAATTTTGTTTGAAAACTGAATCCAGTGATCTAAAACTTTTGAAATTTTGACAGTTGCATACGGTGAGTCTACTCTGAGTAAGAAAAATGTGTATAAGTGGTACAAGCTGTTCCAAGAAGGCTGAGAGGATGTCGAAGACGAACCTCGCCCTGGACGTCCCAGCACGTCAACAACAGATGAAAACGTTCAAGCAGTGGAAGAAATGGTGTTGAAAAATCGCCAAATTACCATCATAGAAGTTGCTGAAGATGTTGCCATATCGATTGGCTCATGCCATGCTATCTTTTCGGACGTTTTGGGCATGAGACGTGTGTCAGCGAAATTTCTTCCAAAACTGCTTAATTTTGATCAAAAGATCCATCGCACGACCATCGCTCAGGAGATGTTGAATGAAGTCAATAATGATCCTGATTTTCTCAAAAGGGCTATAACTGCAGATGAATCGTGGGAATATGGTTATGACGTCGAAACTAAAGCCCAATCGTCTCAGTGGAAGCATCCTGAGTCTCCAAGACCGAAAAAAGCACGTCAAGTTCGGTCAAATGTGAAGGTTTTGCTCACTGTTTTCTTTGATTACCGTTATGTAGTGCATCAAAAATTCTTACCACAAGGTCGTACGGTCAATAAAAGGAGTATTACCTTCAAGTTATGCGCCGTTTGCGAGAGGCGATTCGCAAAAAAACTTCCGGAACTTTGGATAAACAATTCGTGACTTTTGCATGACGATAATGCACCTGCTCATTCATCGTTGCTTGTGAAAGATTTTCTGACCAAAAACAGTACCACAGTCATGCCTCAGCCTCCATATTCACCGGATTTGGCCCCCAGTGACTTTTTTCTTTTCCCAAAACTGAAGAGACCCATGAAAGGACATCGATTTTCAACGATTCAGGAGATAAAAACTGCATCGCTGAAAGAACTCAAGGCTATATCACAAAACGTTTATCAGAAGTGCTTCGATGATTGGAAAAAGCGTTGGCACAAGTGTATTGTATCTGAGGGGGATTACTTTGAAGGGGACAACATAAATATTGAGGAATAAATGAATATTTGTTGAGAAAACCATAAATAAAGTCACCTTATTTTTTGAACACACCTCGTATATCCCTGCGGGGTGTTTCTTCAACATTTTTAAAACTAAATTTAAAGTGCCATAAATATTAAAAAGTTTGCACGTGTAGGATATAATCCCTTTGGGCAGGAAGGAGAATCCACTTCTACAAATTTTTAAAAAGGAAACTTCATTCTCTAAAATTTATTTGAGATTTAGATTTATTTCTCCTTTTTTTTTGCATTTGGTGACAATTAAAATCATATAAATATTTTAAGGAAGTTTTCTCTCTTTCTAAACGCTAAGACTCTAAAATAATTTAATAATACGAGATTATACTATTTTCTCGGAAACTTGATCAAATCACTGAGCTTTAAAATTTCAAAAGCAATTTTGAAGATTGAAACCCTTTACTAAAGTTTTGAGATATTTTACTTCTTGTTTAATCTCTCATCAAATCTCAAATGCAGAAAAGCATATCACAAAACATTTTTCTAATATTTTTAAAATTATCTTAAAATATTTTGAAATGATTGCACTTTATTCGAATATTATGAAAAATTTCAAAAATCATTCAAATCTGTAAAAATTTACAATTAAATTTCTTGGATATTTCTCTCAAATTTTAAAAACTATTAAAATTGTTACTAATGTAATCCAAAGCTGTGTGTATGTAAGATATAATAGAGAGCGAAAAATCCACTTCAGAAAATTAAAAAAAAAATCTTCTCTTAAATTAAATTTCACTAGAATTAAACTTTTTTGACAAAAGCTGAACTTTTTTTAGAATAATGAATCTACCTTAGTTTTACGACCTGCTAAAAATATACTCAAACTGTAAATACACTAGTAACAATATTTGTAGAAGGTGTGAATAGCGAAAATGAAAATAAAAATGTGCATAATCTGAAATTTTAATATCTTGTGGAAGCTTTTAAAATATACAAATAATAGAGATAAGAAATATATCACAATGCTTTTGACTATTAGCATTAAAATTTTATAAAAAACGAAGTCTTTTGATATGAATTTTTTTCGATTTTGGAAAGGAAAATTTCTCACAAAGTTATCGAAAAATTCCAAAGTAGCAACGATTTGTTTGTATATATAAAAAGTCAATTTCACAAGAAAGCCCACACTTTTGATTTGCCATTTTTTGTTGAATTTGGCCTTCTATAGGGAAAATATCTTTTAAATTACTTGCAGGTTAACTCATTTTTATAGTCAGAAAAATATTTGCTCAAAAAATCAAATTTTGGCATTTTTCCTAGAAACAATCAGGAATACAATACAAATTACGAACAAAATTCCAAAATTATCTTCAGAGGGAAAAAAAATCCACCCAGACACAAAAATGGTATAGCCCTCATAAAGCTCATAGTATACCTTCCTTATATATAAGAAGAAGCTCTTAGAAATTTTTGCAAAAAATAAAAAAGGTATTTTTTTCCTAAAAATATTCTTCTCAAAATTCAAAGTAGAAATATTCCCGTAGCTCGATCACTCTATCATGGCGCGATGCGCGCATATCTCACTTTTTCTGCAATATTTTGTTTAATTTATGCTAATATAAGTAAGGCGTCCTAACAGTTTGATGAGGATTTAATCATTTTTATGACCGAGAGAATATTTTTTAGAAATGTACATCACTATAATTAAAAAAAAACTTTTAAGAATTTTTTAAGTCAATTATTTTTTCATAATTTTGTATTTTTGACACAGTGTGAGTTTGGAAAAATTCTGTTTTTACCCAAATAATTTTTAGTAATAACAAAAAATTGTAAACATTTTAATTTTTTAATTATTTGATTTTCCAACTGCGATATTAATTAAACAATAACATTTTAATTGTAATAATTCAATTTTTACAGTTTTAATAAAATTCACTAATGAGAGCGATCACTGTGTGCCAAAATGATCTGTCTGTAGTATGACGATGCGATAACTTTCGAAGAAATTTTCTAATTAAAATTTCTTTCCGCATTCTCTTTTTTTGTCTAAGAAAATAAAAATGGGAAAATTAAAAATTCAACTTGTCTACGAAACTACACCGAATAGAATAAATGACTTTTAAATTCCAAATATTTGCATGTGTTCCTTTTTAATTGCTTTCTTTTGTTATTTTACAAACAATTAGAGAAAAATCTATTGAATAATGAACGAAAAATTAAATCTCAGTGATTTCTTTTTCAAAACCTAACTGATTGGCCAGACCTGCGTAGGTTCAACCGAGAAAAAAATCCAACCCGCAAGAATCGTTCCCATGAGTGCATTCTCGTCGCGATTGGACATGAAAATTCTCCCAGCGGGGGGTAGATCGTACCTCGCAGAAAGAGAACCCACACATTTTACTTTAAGGTGTAAAACCGCGGCGATTACGAGGCGTAGGCGTGAATTACCGTCGGACGTTCATCCACCGTGCCAGACTTTTCTGCCTCGCAACATAACGCTATCAGCTATACTGTATAGTAAAATACCTATAACTATATATAGTGGTTCCAGATGTTATCTCTCTGGTCCCCAAGTACATGAATATTCTTGCTCAGATAAGACTCAATGGCCACTGCTCAACGTTTTTCTGCTCAAACTTAATTTCTGTGCAAATTTCCAGGTTTCAAGGGAAAAATGTAGTTGCAGTGGAAAAACAAGCTTTGATTGCTTGAGTTGTAAAATCTCTCTATCAGTGTGGTATTTTTTTAAATACTATTAAGAATTTTCTATATTTAGGGATCGTGCATAAATTACGTTACCATATTTATCCTATTTTTGACACCCAACAGCCCCCCTCGTTTACAACCATATTTGCCCCCCCCCCCCCCCGAATTGTAATGTGGCCCACAATTCTATCAAAATATTGGTAAGAGGTGGATTGCTTACGAAAATAGAGTAATAATAGAGGAATGCATTTTTGCGAATCAAATTAATGTAAATACCAAATTAAATTCCATATCGATGGTTTCTACGAAGAATATGCTTCCTTTCATTACCGATAAGAATAAGGCTAACTTAATTTTGTATGGAATTTAGTAAACACATAGAGATGTTAAAAGATGTAAAATTCTTTTAAAATGTCTTCTTATGAAAGTTATGGGAGCCTAAATTACATTACAAACTGTGATACAAAATGCTGGAGTTTTAAATTCGTAGAAAATGTTTCGAAAAATAATAGGCTATTTATTCCTCCTGAAAACTTAGCTAAATGAAGTTAACCTGATTCTTAGCGGTAACGAAAAGATAGCCCATTTTTCGTAGAACCATTCAATATGAAACACTTTAATTTTCTAACCCCTAAGATTTCAAGTCAAACTATGTATTGAATTTTCAACAAAATAGATGAATTTTTAACTTAAAAAGAATAAATCTCTATCCAACATTGGAATAGTAAAATTTTCAGATAAAAAAGTGAATTTTTATTCCTTTAACCGTCAGGGCATATTAATGTTTCACGCAAATAGTTCAATAAAGCAGGATTAAGGGATTTAAAATAAAATTAATGTGAGTAATGTAAGCTAAACAAATAAGATTAATTTTTTAAGAAAAATGAGACTTTTCAACAACGTACATGAAGTTACTAACAAATAGTCGAATTTTTGACTTGTAGGTAAGGAATTTCTACCATAAAATGTAATGTTGAAATTTTCAGATACAAAATTAATTTTTATCAAACAGAAAAATGAATTTTCAACAAAATTGTTTAATTTTAAACCAAAGAGGCGAATCTTTAAAAGATATGAATTTTTATCAAACTAGTTCAAATTCCACCAAGTGGTTGAATATTTAAATAAAAAGGACGAATTTTTAACGAAATATTTAGATTTTCAACCTAAAAGATGAATTTTCCCGAAAGAAGCTCATTTTTCTACTAAAAAATACGATTTCCAACAAAATACGTTAATTTTCAACGAAATTGTTCAATTTTAAATCTAAATGGGTGAATTATTTATTCTACAAACCGGTTGAATTTTTAAATCGAAAATGTGAATATTTTTATTTTTTTCCAAATCCCTACATCCGCATCCAAACATGACTCATTCAGAACCAAATAGTGGCATTTTTACCAACAAATATTAATTTTAAGCTAAAAAGATTAATTATCGGCACAAAAAAACAAACGAATTTTCAACCAAAGAGGTGAATTTTCAACTAAAATGATGAAGTTAATTCTCAGCTAAAGAGTTTTATTTTCGATCCAATTGTCGAATTCTTAACCAAACCATATTAATTTATAACCAAATAGTTTATTTTTAATAAAAAAAGGATGAATTCTCAACCAAGATGATTATTATTTGACAAAAAACAAATTCGTTACAAAATGAATCAATTTTTAAACAGGGAAGATCAATTTTCAATAAAAAATATACATTTTTTACAAAATTGTACTTACATTGTTAGTTGAAAAAATGAATCTAAATAACATCCAATAAAATTAAATCCAAAACATGCGATTTTTGGGCCCAGAAGATTAATTTGTGTTCAAATAGAATAGTCAAATTTCCAAACAAAAAAAAATGAATCTGCAAACAAACAAAATGAATATTAAACAAAGTATTAGTACAGCTTTCAACCAAGTTGTATTTTCAAGAAAATAATTAAATTTTGAACCAAGCAATATAATTTGTAACTGCTCGAGAAGAATTCAAACTTAAGAATAACATATACGCAGTCGAATTTTCAACCAAAAATAGAGGATTTTTTTTGTTGGGTTCAAATAATTTAGTCCGCATTCAGGCAAAAAAACGAGAAAAGGGAGAGAGGTCAGTGCAGAAAAAAGTGATTGAATATTAATTTTTTTTTATATAGTTATTTGATAATTTCCTTTGTTTTGAAAAAAACGATAATATACTATATCATCACTGATGGGTTATTTTGAATTTCAAAATATTACATACAATTCTATTTGGATAAGCAATAAATGACAAAGTCTAAATCAAAATTACGATTTTATTAATTAGTTAAAATTCTATTCTGTATTTACTTATATCATTGATTAAAATAGTTGATTTTGATTTTAGATATCAGATCCTGATTTTTTTAATCTGCCATTGAGCTTAAATGAAAGTTACATAAAACCCATTTTTATTTTTATTTCTGGGAGATCTCATCGGCTCATCGCGTGCCTGAAAGAAGGCAACCCGATACGGAAGAAATGAAGTGCAAATTGAGCAAGGCTCACTGCGAAAGTAAAAATCAGTTCAGATGAGTAACTTCGATGAACGCGTGCTAACTTGTTCAGACGTGAGACGCAAAATGATTCAGCTGCAGCATCGCAAAGGCAAAAACATTCTGAAACCAAAAATTATTAATTTTCAGTCAACCTAAAATGAGAAAGCACATAAAGTTTAAACAAAAAAGAGACGAAGTCTTAGCAAGTTCCGTGATCATAATAATTTGAAAATATCTTCCTTAATTTACAAAAAGGCTATAGTTAAATATCTTAGATCAGTGGATGGAGTTCGGAATAGCGTAAACCGCTGATTCTTTTGAGGCTCCATATACTTATGTATTTTGATGCGCTGATTACGAAAATGATAGTGAAAATTGGCAACTAGTCGATTTTCATGGTGAAAACCATTAAAAAACCATAAAAATCATGGTTTTTTTATGTTCATCTCAGTAAATAATAAAAATTTATAAGAACAACTTTAAATAAATGTTGTAGATATTTTAAAAAGATATATTTTATGTGAAACACATATTTACTCTGCGACTAATATTTTTCGAGAAAAACGACGATAAATATGAAAAATCACATAAATACAATACATATGTAGCGGTGTGACTTAAATAGTACGAAAATATTTTCACTATCATTTGTGTAATCAGCAAGTCAAGTCAAGAAAAGGGACAGGGTGTGACCTTTCATTATTTCTGTGACCTATCGCAGGGGTGCCTTCCCGCCCCCACGGGACGTTGGGTAAGAAGCAAGGGTGTGACTTTACATTGTTTCTGTGACCTGTCATCGGGTGCCTTCCCGCCCCCCACCGGACTTTGGAAAAGGGTCAGGGATACGTCCTTACAAAAAAAATGCTCTTCAAAATTTTCGAAACTTCCCGTGGTGAAGAGCGTAAGTAGGTACCAAACCGAAACCAATAGAGATACGATTTTAATTCTATAACTTTTCTTTCAGAATTTTTAAATTTTATTTTGCATATTAGCTAAGATAATCGCAGAAAACCATGATTTTTATTATTTTGTCATGGTTTCACCATGAAAATCAACCAGTCGCAAATTTTCACTATCATTTTCGTAATCAGCGCGTCAAAATACATAAATATATATAGTATGAACGAAATCGTCGGTTTACGCTATAAGGAACTCCACCCACCCAATTTCACAGAATTTTGAAAATTCTAATTTTATTTCAATTTCAAAATTCTTTGATTCAAGATCAAATATCTCTTTTGATCAGAATGGATCATCGTGAAAGCATTAAATTTATTATTAAGATAAAATATTTTTCAACAAAGTTACAAATTTTCATAATAAAAGCCTAGACCTAGATCTCTAGATCCTAGAGATAGTCAGTTTTTAATTTAATAATTTCAGATTTTAATATTCTAAATATTTTGGTCATTAAACAGTTTGCAATTAATTTCTCTGAAATAAATTTAAAACAACTAAATATTTTTTATATAAAAATGTTACAAAATATTTACAATTTTTAATTAAAATTAAAGAAAAAAACAATTACGAATTGAAAAGCTCAAATTTGTGGAATTACAAACATTGGGACCATATAATTATTTATAGAATAAAAAAATCATTTACATTGAAAAACATCTAATTGGAAAATTTCAGAGAAAAAAAATGATAATTCCACAGATAGTGTTAAAAATTGAAACACTTGAAATAAAAAAGTTAAAAATTTTGTTATGTGTAATCAAATTAGATAAAAGTGAGCATTTCTAAGTTACACATTAGTAATTAAATATTTCGTGAATTTTAATTCTCTAATCTAAAATTGTAAAGTACACTGTATTTTCATGTAGAACGCTAAATTTTTCTTTCATTTGTTTTAATTTTGAAATAAAAATGAAAATTTTTGAATTTTTAAAAGTATGAGCAACTATTTGAAAATTGTTAATGTAATTTTTTTAATTATTGCTTGAATCTGAAATAACAATAATGGAACAAAATATTTCTCAATATAAAAGATCAAGATTTTTATTATTACAAGAGCAATAGTTTAAAAAGAACTACTAAGTATGTTTGAGACAAAAAACTTGCGTTCAGAAATTTCATTTTCAAATATTTTTGTTTCAAAAATAAACAATAATTTTTAAAAATACATTTTTTTAAATTCTTTGATCAAAATATTTCTTGATCGGCTATTTGATAGTTTTTTAAATAAGGTTTCGATTGTAACAACTCTACTGTTTTGAATTATTCCTTATCGCAACTCATTATTTAAAAAATGCGAATATTCTCTTTTCATAATAACAAAACCTATTTCGCGTCTGCAAGCGGCGGACACCGTCTTGAGAAAAAAATCCAGAAAGAAATAAAACGATGGTATTTTTTAGAATATTCAATTTAAAGATTTTCGGAAAAATCTCCGCAATGTTGTGCATTTTGAAATTAAATGCAAAGACTAATTAGAATCACAAATAAGAAGTCAAATATCTATATGTGTTTAAAATTTTACATACTACAATACTTTAATACAAAATTTCAAAACATTTTTTATTAACTATGTCACCAACTTTAAATGCAATACTACTCATAACTTAGTCAACAAAATTTCGTTCAATATATGAAAAACTTATCTTCTAAAATACAATGAAAAAAAATATTTAGTCCTGAAACGATTCCGTGACTTCAGCATACACAGCCTGTCCGATTTGAAATAAATATAGTGAATAATGGATTTTTAAACTGATGAAATTTCAGTGTTACCAAATAAAAATCTAAAGATTTAGTACTAATATGATAGTTTCATCTAAAAACTTTAATAAATACTGACCTAAATGAAAATCGTTAAGATTGATAGAGTGTTAAATTGATACAATATTATGATATTCATTTACACGATCATGAATGCCTTTTTCACCATCCTACCCTTTTTATCCTTTTTCTTTCATCATGTCTGTTTTGGTGAAACACCAATAAACACGGAAGGGTCGAAATCCGTCGCGCGACTCACGCGTGCCGAAATTGCAAACCCTTTTTAAAAAATACGACTGGATTGTAAAAGGGTAGACCTCGAGCGGGTTAGCCAGAAAGGATCACTGATCACCAATAAAAGGATTTACCTCAGGGCTCAATTGCAACCTCTAATCCTTTTTAACCCGCCCATTCTAAGTTTGAAGTTGGCACTGTGCAAAGGGTAAACCACTCACAACCCCTTGTATAGAACCTTAAGTTTGCTCACCACTTTCCAAAATCCCGTCATAAAGAAGCGAAAGTTTCATCGCCTCCTAAACTTTTTTCCCAGGGACTTTTTTTTACGATTTATTTACTTTTTACGACATGGAAAGTGGTGGAAGAAAGGGGCAGAGCTTTAAAAAAAGGTCTCGCTTCTGTTGCCTCAAAAGGGTTTATGATATTTCGTGATTTTTTTCAGAGTCCGTATCCTCGAAATTTGGAAAAAAACGGAAACCCAGGTTCCTTCCTCTACCATCTACCCTTTTATAATCCTTGCGAAGTAGCCCCTTCTTCAAGTCATATTTTTTATGAGTTTACTGCCAACCTTCAGGTTTACAACTGGGCGCGTAACAACCCTTAAAATCTTAAATACCTCGGAGGTCAACGGGTAACTAACTTTACTAACGTATCTCGTCAGTAAAAAATATTGCCACTCTTCAAAAATCTGTGGTTTTTGCAATATGGCACTTACCCCTACCTGGGGTTCGAGTTTTGAATTTTTTGCCCCACGAGCAAAAATAGCGATTTTATGGTGGACAGTTTTTTTAGCTTTATACCTAAAAAAATCTCATCGTTAAACGCTTCGCCATAAACTCATTCGCAAAAAAGTTTATACCAAATTTGTCTGTGAGATTTTATTTAAACATTCGAATTTGCAACTGATATTTTTGGACATTAAAAATATGAATAATTTAAAAATTAATTATGAAACAAAGTCTCACATATTAAAATTTTTTCAAATTTTTGGAAAAATATAACTAATAATTATGAATGGAAAGCGCGTACAAAAATTTAAAAATAGAAAAATATTTTGAACACAATAAAAAGGAATTGAACTTGTATTATTTGTCAATTAAAGCGTTAAAAATTGATTGATATAAATTTTCCGAATTTTCAATATATCAAATGAGGAAAAATACGAAAATAATTACAAAAACAAAAATTTTAAGGAAACATGAATATTCTTGGAAGAAAACAAAAATTCCGATAGTGTTTATTTCAAACATTTTAAATTCGAAATAGTAGTAAATTTAAGGAAATTTTTAATTCCGGAAAGTAGTAAGCTGACGAATTTTCAAATTCCCTTATAAAATGCAAATTTCCAGGTTTCAAGGGAAAAATGTAGTTGCAATGGAAAATCAAGCTTTGATTGCTTGAGTTGTAAAATCTCTTTATCAGTGTGGTAATTTTTTAAATACTATTAAAAACTTTCTATATTTAGAGATCGTGCATAAATTACCTTACCAATTTTATCCTATTTTTGACTGAAATTGACTTTTGACTGAAAATTCGGCAAAATTACGTCGAACCATCATAAGCTCTCAAAATGTAGAAATTTCAGATAAAGATATTAAAAACTCGACAAGTTTATTCGAAAGAAGTTTCAATTTTATCATTTTTAAATCAAAAAGTTCAAAATTGAAACATTTATTTTGAATTGAAGATTCTCGAAAATGAATTCTTTCAGATCAATATGTCGAAAATAGTTCAATTAAAAAATGTTTGAAATTAAATAGTTTCAGATTAGAATGCTGAATATTGGATCACCTAAAATCGAAAAAAAAAGTTAAAATGCATTATTTCTGATCAGAATCGTTCAAAATTGAATAATTAAACATTTTTTACTCAAAGAATTTTTTAAATTTGATAATTTAATATTAAAAATTAATTTTAATGTTTTAAAGTTCAAGTTTATAAAATTCTAGAATTCTGAATTGTTTTTACATAAGAAGAATTATAATTCACTATAAAACTTAATTAGATAGATTTTTCTAGAATAAAAAATAAATTCATCGCTGAAATTAGAAAATGTTACAATGATGAACATTTAAAATTGAATTATTCTATAAAACCATAAACAATGAATTAATATCAAAAGATAAACGTTGAAAATGTAACAGATCCGAACTTCAATTAAAATTGAAAAAATCATTGTTATATTAAAATTTTTTAATATTTTAAACCCTTAATATTTTCGTAAATTCAACTCATTTAAATAGTACAAAGTAATGAAATCGTTTATTATACTTTTCTAAATTTAACCGTTTTAATTTCAATTTCAAAATTAAAATTTATGAAAAGGAAAAATCGAATGTTCAGTATTTAACATGAAGATTCAAAACTATACAATATTAATAATTTCAACTTAAAGAAACGCTTCAATCAATAAGGCGTCAATTTCAGATCCTGATATTTTTATGTATTTTTAATTTGAGCAATACAGTTTTTTAATGTTTAATTTCAAATCGTTGAATTTTTAACAATTCCCTTTCGAATTAATATTTTTTCTCGAAATCTTCCTATCTCAAATTTTTAATTTCAAATAACAAATTTTAAAATGAAAAACAGAAATACGCTCTGATACTAATTTTTAAAATTGCAAAATTTTTAGCCTTTCAATGCGATGTACATTTTCTTTAGTTTAAATGTTCAATATTTCGGAACATTTTAAAATAAGAAGTAATTAAATTTTACATTACTAGTTTTAAAATCTTCATATGTTTAAGGCTTAAATTTTACAATATTATATTCCTAATTGTTCATAATTTGCAATTTATTTTGGAGGCAACTGAGCTAAAAATGATTGAAACCAATTTCAAATTTTTATACCTAAAATTAATAAATATTAAACTGACTATCAAGAGTCTCAGTATGAAATTTTAAAAGACTTAAGATTTTGAAAGATTGTAAAAAAAGCTATTATTTCAAATTGAAATTATAGACTTTTTAAAGATACTAAATATATTATTTTTATTTAATTTATTATATTGGATAGAAGACAGATCTTTCTAAACTACAAAAAAAACTATTTCTTATGAAAAACAGCACTTTCATTTTCACTCAACTTGAAAATTTTTAAATATTGTGAACCTTTTAAGTTTAATTATTCTAAAATCTTTGAAAATTATATGCTTCCTCATTGGTAACATTAAAATTAATGAATTCAAACTTGAAGCTTTTACAGTTAATAAATTTGAAACTTCAGTAAAAAATTGAAGAATTCTTACATTAACATCTTGAAATTAAGTCTTTGAAAATGATTAATGTTCGAATTGTGCGGAAAAAGAAGTGACAATGTGAAGAAGTGAATGAATGAATTTAATGATTTTTATCATTATTAATATTAATTATTGATCGATCTTGAAGTGAATTTTTTTAAAAGGTTATGCAAAATATTCATGCCAAGAAATTATTGATAGAAACTGAAACAATAAAATTTCTTCTATTAAAATTAAATTTAAATTAATATTTAATTAATTAAAAAATAAGATTAATATTAAAATAAAATTGTTTATAAAATTGCTTTAAATATTTTAGATTTTTCAGAAATTTGAGAAACAAGATAGGTGAAGGATAAGATGGTTTCGAGGGGACTCGAGTGGAAGGCACATTTCGCAAACCCCATTAGATTGGTCATGGTCAAGGCTCCATAAAGTGTGCGAGCGACCAACCCCAATCCATCAATTTTATGACTGCTAGTTGCAATTTCTCTCCTTTCGCAAAGGCTTACTACTCTTGGCGGATTTCTGAAGGACCCAAGGTTAGCTGCCTGGGTTTACAATTTAACCCTAATTAAAGAGGTACAATCTACCGTCGCAGCGACTGAATAACCCCCAGCCTGGTGTCCTTTCCCATTCTTGAAAATCCTCACCACTGTTACGTACTTTTGGTGCAATATTTCGCGAACTCACTCAACCTAGCCTGCATAACTCTCCTTAATATATAATGTCACTTAGAAAGTGTTGCGACCTCGACGAATTGTGCAGACTTGGACCCCGTTGCACAATCAGTGAAAAGTGAAACGTTGTAGAATCTAGAAGATTTTGCATTTGGTTTTCCATTTATTTTAGTCTTTTTAAACAAATTTAGTCTTCATTTTTAATTATTTTGCATTCAAGTAAAATTTGCATAAGTGAATCTGAAATAAAAAAAAATGAATTCCACTTTTTAAACTGTAATTCTCTTTGTTTCATAAATAAGCAAATTTGTTTATTAACTTTTCTTTAATAAGAAAGAAATAATATGTTGATCGTCTGTTAAGGATCGTGTGTATTTCGTGATGATTGTTAGATAAATATTAGAAAAGTAGAATATAAAATATTCTGGAATATAGGATTAGCTTGAAAGGAAGGGGTTGCAGGATTAGGGTTAAGTGATTATGGCACATTATCGTTTCTGTAGAACTTTACCACGTGCCCCAACCCTTCTGAACAACTGCCACCTAGGTATCTATTTCCTCTTTCATCTGGTATTTCGTACCTGTTGTAATTACTTCTAGGGTAGGATTAACCCTTTCAAGGCAGTGATCCAAGCAGGTATTTACACAATGAAACACCTCTTCGTGCCGGAAACTAAGGGGCATTCAATTTCGGCAGAGTGTCGAAAAACTAAAGAGCTGCTGTTCAAAATAATTTTCTTTAATTAAGGCGCCTTTCATAGATTACGTCACGTTACTTTGGACACTTTTTCCATCCCTCTTATTTCTTGTCAGAAATCATCACCAAAAACTTTAATTTGATAAACGGTAAAAATAAAACAGATCCAGCGGCCCAAAATGCTCTTAAAACAGGGGATGTGAGCTGAATTTTTGTTTTGTTTAATTAGGGACTAATAGGGGAATTTAGGGATTCTAAATAAGATTAATGTACAGGTTCAAAATTATTAACTTCGATATTAAACGCTCGAGATGTTCAGACGAAATATATTGCATTTTCGACAAAAAGATTAATTTTCTACTAATAGAGATGGATTTTCAACGAACAAAAAATTAATTTTAGACCAACAGTTGCATTGACAGTCAAATGGTTCAACTTTAACAAAATATACGAATGTTTAACCGATTATTTCATTTTTTTACCATAAAAGCTAAATTTTTAACCAAATTGTCGAATTTGTGAACAAAAAAGAATTATCTTCATTCACAAACAGTTGCACTGTTAACCAGATAGTTGCAGTTTCAACCAAATATAGCTCAATTTTCAGCGAAAAAGTTAGTTGATTTTTCAATGCAAAAGACCAAATAAATGTTCAATATAAACGTTATATTAGTATTTTTTTAGAAAACCATTAAATTTTTAACAAACTCAGTGCATCTTCAACTTGAATGTTCAAAAATAACCAAAATAATCTTTAACAAAGAAGTTAAGCTTTCAAATAAGTAATTGAATTTTTAACCCAAAAATATTAATTGTAAAGGAGAAATATAATAGTTTATATTTCAACCACGAAAAGATAATAATTTAAAATAAAAACAGTTTAATTACAAAAAAAAAATCCCCAACAAAATGATTAAACCCTTAAACAAAGCAGATTAGCTTTTAAGCAAACAGTTTCATTGTTAACAAAAAAAGTGTCATGTTAAAGCAAAAAGAGATGAATTTTTAAACCAAGGAGACGAATTTTCAAACAGGAAAGAATTTTTGGACTTTAGTCAAGGAAGAAAAAAAAACTTTAACCATGTTAAATTTTCGAACCAAAAAGGTAAATTCTGTTGAAA
Organism: Belonocnema kinseyi; assembly: GCF_010883055.1. Lineage (NCBI taxonomy): Eukaryota > Metazoa > Arthropoda > Insecta > Hymenoptera > Cynipidae > Belonocnema > Belonocnema kinseyi. The sequence continues at coordinate 81,554,010 of NC_046662.1, read as the reverse complement.
ACAGTTGAATATTTAATGCGAAAATATAAATTATTCAACAAAATGTTAGTTTTTGACAAAATAGTTCAATTTTCTATTAACGTAATAGAATTAAAAAAAGAGAGAATAACAGTTACATTTTCAAACAGAGAAATATGAATGTTCAAAAAAGGTCATTTTTAATCAAATACTTGAATTTTGAACTAAAAATTCTTTTACTAAAAGAAAAATATCAGATACCAATATTAGCTTAGAAAATACCATACTTTTGACGAAAATGTTGATCATTTTTTTATAATTTGCGTTTAACATTGTTTAAATTCAAGTATTTATAATTCTGTACTAAAAATTTGTTTGAGAAATCAGTAAGATGTTTTTCGTCTTTTGGACTGCCTTCTCGCTTTGAAATGGATTCAGTTTTTGGTAGAAGTTCAAATTGTAATTGCAAAAACCCCAAATTAAAGATTCATTATATGCAATCACAAGGTGTTATTTCACGAAGTAGAGTCTAATCAATAATTGAATTAATCATAAATTTTGAACTATAATTTTGTACGCATACAAGACAAATTTAAATTCTAGCAAAATTCATATCAAATTTTGAAAATGTTAATATTTGAAATATTTGAATGTCAATATTTGAACTAATAAACAACAAATTTTATGTTTGATCTTGTTACAGTATCATCTTGGAGCATACAAATTTGTGTATCTTTCAATTTGTTTAAGTTATTTCATTGTCGAAGAACAAAAATGTACCTCCTGTATTATCAAAATCAGATGAACTGACCGAAGTATAGAAAAAAAAGATGATGTGACAATTTGCGTAGTACAAAATAATTTAAAAAAAAATGCGAAAAAATTTGAAAATTTACAAAAAACTTGTAATAATGTTACATGGTTTAGTTAAAACTTACATTACTAATAATAATTTAAATAAAATCGATATTTAAAATAAATGTTAATTCTTTGTTTTTTGTGTGGAAGACATAAATTAAGATGAATTTTCGACGCCTGAATAATGGTTGATAATTCTGTTTTGATGCTCATTGTTTATCTGAAACACAATCATAGAAATGAGCGACTTTGTCTGAGGATTTACTGGCTCATTAAATATGATTTGGAATTTGCATGAAATTTTGCAGATAGAAGGAACAAATTAGGGAAACAATACCAAATAAATTACAGTGAGAAATCATCCACACCTGTTCTTATAAGAAGACTCATACACCCTCCAATTATAATTTTACCCTATAGATATCCCCGCAAATGCCAATCCTTCCCAATAATACACTCAAAACAATCGCTACGGCAGGGAAGATTAATCCTCTCTCTGGTAGGTAGGGATTTAGTGAATAGATCCAAATACAAAGATTTCCACGTCCGCAGAACACAAACTATAGCTTACCATAATGAATAATCGGACAATAAGCCCCTCCGTGTTCCAACAGGTAAAGGATTGAGAAACCCCATGAAGCCATTGAAGGGTTTCAACCAAAAATCATCTCTCTCTCTCTCTCTGTCTCTCTCTATATACCAATCGGTCAACAACCCTACAAAGCCTGCCACTGCTCAATTAGGTAGATACATTTTTTGCTTGCGTGTCAGATTCAAAAACTTTAGCATCCTTCAATTTTTTCACAAATTTTTTTATTGGGTTTTAATTTTTTTATTGTATTTATTCTATGTTCAGGACTTAACTTGAGGATGGAGATTTTTTGCATAAAACCCGAGCAAAAACTCGACAAGTTTATGAGGGTGGAGGATTTTTCAAATTCTGCCGCTTGAAAAGATGCGGAAAAAGGTACACGAGGTTTGAAAAAATTGTAACACCTTTTATGTGACTTTCAAGAATTGTTATTGACAAATATCCTTGTTTACCGTGAGAAATATTATTTTTAATTGAGGAAACATTCCTCTGTGACCTCTGGGCGAATTTGTTTTTACTCTGTAATACCTTTTATGTAATCTACTATAAAAGAAGAGAACAAATCATTACTATTATTATTTAGTAAAAATAATCGTCATGCAATTTGGAATTTGAAATTTCAAGAGCTATTGGAATCCTATCAATGTTTGTTGCATTTGATCAGGTGCTTGAGGCAACTTATAAACTCGCACGCATCATGCTCTTTTCCGTACCGTAAACCGCTGACTGACAACCTACCAATTTTGTATTATTATTGGCTGAGCAAATAATGCCGAAAGCGGTGACTCAGAATTACACACTATTCAATACGTTGATCATTTTCCAGGATTCCTGGCCAACAATTATAGTCAGTTGAAACCCCTCAAAGCTTATTGTTAATTATTTTGCAAACCGGAACTTAAGATGTGATTATTGTCGCCCGAAGCTGTAAATTAAGATGCAAAATCAACCCTTGAGACTTACGGCATTTATGAAAGGACCGTAAAACCTGTATTTGCAGCTATGCAGCAAAACTGTGTTTGAAGAATATCATAATTCCAACATTCAGGATATATTGGCCCAGATCAGGGACACGTCATTGTACGTCTTTGCGAGTGATTGATTTATTTACTTAACGTAGGATTTCAAATTATTTCAAGGGATTACTACAGATTTTAACAAATTTCAAGGACTACGAGGGAGCTTAGAAATTTTCCAAGAATCTTATAAATGTTAAATTATTTTTAAATATTCTAAAGAATTTCAAGAGATTTAAAGAACTTCAAGTTATGTCAAAGAATTTTGTAACATTTTCAAAGCATTCGAGGGATTTCAAGTAATTTCACAAGATTTGATGGATTTTATAGGACTTCCAATAATTTCAAAGGATTGAGGGAATTTTAAAAGATTTAAAGTTATTTTAACAGATTCCGCAGAATTTTGCAAATTTTTCAAAAATCCCAAGGGGTTTTACATAATTCTACAAGATTTGAAGCATTTTATAGGAGGTTTAATAATTTCAAAGGATTTATAAAATATTCCAAAGATTTAAAGTTCGATTTTAAGGGCTTGCTAGACATCTAGAGCTCGTTAAAAAATAAATTAATGGAAATGAAATTTTAAGTGATTTTAAAGTATATCAAGATTTTTCAAGATTGAAAGGATGTTTCTGGAACTGTTTTAGAATGTGAAATATTTCTAGGGATTTAAACAGTTTTTTGGTAATAAACTTCAATGAATAAGTAATTTTAAATTTATATTGAGAGAACTTATTAGGATTTGTACTTAGTTAATGGCTTTGTACGAATTCTAAAGATTTCTATTAATTTAAAGAAATTTAAAAGAATTTCTAGAGAATTTTAAAGGGAATAAAATAAATTTATTTTCATGAGATAGAACGGATTCCACAAAATTTCTAGAGATTTCGAAGATAAAAAGACTTTTCAACGAAGTTTCTAGAAAACGTAAAAAAATAAATTGAGTGAAATAAAATATAAAGGAATTCTTATCGATCTTAAAGGATTTTAAGGTATTTCGAGGAATTTCACAAGATTAAATGGATTTTTTTCAATCATCAAATATTAACAAGATTTTGAGGGACTTGAAAGATTTTTAGGTATTTGGAGGGTTTGTTTTTAGAAAAATTTAATTAACAAGTTTGCTTTAATTCAAATTCAAACGATTTTAAAGGATTTTCACTTATTATAATGGATTATTACGATTTCTAAAAATTTCTGTCGCTGCTAAGGTATTTTAAAGAATCTCTAGAGATCTTTCGAGAAGAAAGTAAATTTTATTTTAATGATTTCAAGAGATTATACCAAATAATTTAAAGAAATTTCTATGGATGTAAGAGAATTTTGTAAGGCTTCCTATAAGGTGTCAAGAAACTTTAAAAATTTTGATAAAATTTTAAGAGTTTGCCAATTACTTCGAAATTTGTTGGAGATATTATTAATTTCAAGGGATTCCCGGAAACCCATAAGAAATAAATGTAATTTATATTATATCAAAGGGATTTCTAAATATCTTCAACTTTTTAATGATTTCAAAGGAATTTAAAACAAAAGATTTCAAAGCATTTCAGGTTAAAATTGTAGAGGAGCTTTTAATGAAATTTTAAGCCATTGATTATTTCTAGAAATATTAAATTTTTTTACGCTTTAAATTCGATTTCTTAATAGTTCTGTCGATGATGAAGTTCCAGCGTCATTTTCCTATAATTTTGTATTTACATATTACTCATTTCTAAAAAAATGTATCACTTTTTAAGCCCATAATTAGATTTTTTAGGAGTTTAGTGAATTTGTTAATTGGTGTTAATTATTCAATATTCTTATTGATTTAAAATAGGTATTTGATGTAACAACAATTTTTTAATAAAAATTGTTGTCATTATAAAAATGATAGATATTTTGAGAATGTATAAAAACGGAAAACTTTACCAGATTTTCTCTTTTTAGGGTTTCGTAACGTCGGGCAGAAGCCTTTTTAGTTTCAGTCGAGTGTCCGTCCGTCCATCCGTCCATCCGTTATATTTTTTTCAAAGGAGAGAAATAAGGGGAATTGACGAAAAATGACCGGGGAAGTGAAGGGAAATATATTGAGGAAAAGAAGGTTACATTATGGGTGGCGATGTAGGAAAAGTGAGGGGAAATTAGGGTAGTGAAAGTAGAAGTGATAGGAAATGAGGGGGAGGAGAAGCAGGTAAAATGAGAGGAAATGAAGGTAAATTAGGCTAACTGGTAGAATATTATGGGGGGGGGGGGGGGGGGGGTAGTGCAAGTGATGAAAAATACAGGAAGGGTACGTAGGGAATATGAGGAAAAATTAAAGTAGAAAAAGTAGGAGAAGTAAGTGAAAATGAGTGGGAGGATAGTGAGCAGTAGGGAGGGGAGGAAAATTAAGAGGAAATGAGGGCAGGGAAAGTTAAAGAAGTGACAAGAAATGAGGGTCAGGAAAGTGTAAAGAACTGAAGGTAGGGTAATTAGGTAATATGACACGAAATAAAGGGAGTGAAATTACGGGAAATGAGGAAACTGAAAGCAGACGAGTTGATAGGAAATGAGCGAAAGGGAAGTAGAAGAACTAAGGGTTAAAATTTGGAGGGGAATTGGGGAGAATGAGGGGAAAAAGGTAGTGGAAGTGAGTGAAAATGAGTGGAGTGAAAGTAGTGGAACTGAGAGGAAATGAGTGGAGGGAAAGTCCCGGAAAATGAGGGGTTGTAAGGTATGAAATTCATGGGAAGTGAGGGGTGGAGAACGAATGGAAATGAGGGGTAATCAGAGAAAGGGAAGTCGGAGAAGGGATTGCAAGTGAGGAATAGTAGGGGAAATAATAGTAAATTAGTTTGAGTAGAGGTGGGAAAGTAAGAGTTGGGAAAGGAAAGCAAGTGGAAGGGAAAATTAGCTGAGAAAGCTAGTAAAGGGGGAACTAGCGGAGGGCGACGTTTAGGTGGATGAAGCAAGGGGTGTGGTCAAGTGAGGGATGGGAAAGTAGTTGTATGTAGGAGAATAAACGAGGTGAAGTAAAGGAGGGGAATGTTTGAAAGACCTAATTAACGTCTAAATAGGCTACGAAACCCTTTTTTGTAGACGTACGACACCTACTTTAACTAATTTTTTTAAGAATAATAACCTCTCCAAGTTTTCACTTTTTCTCTTTCAATAGCTCAGGGCCTACCCACATTTTTTTGGACAATCTCAGACCTGCAGTCTGTGCGAGCTAATTATCACTCTATAAATCTGCCCTGAAACACACTTTTATCAAAGTTGATTCATGGTAAATCCTTCATTATAATTCCTTCTTAATTTATACGTCCTTGAAGTTGAAAGTGTGCAATGTAGATGCAGATGCTTTTATAAATGTAGGGCTTGCTCAATGTTTTCGCTCCATTTCCAGCCTTGATATCGGTTCGCATTAACACCTGTTGCCAAGACCTACGAACCACATGAACCCATGACTCATTAGGTTTATGGGGTGCCGTGTACTGCGTACTAGTCGCGGCCGGTGGCCTGATAAAAGCAGTCGAGGCCGCGTCGATAAACAGCCGGATTCTCGCAGCAGCCTGTAGCAGCCAAGCGGCATTAATATTCGCTCGCCTTGTGTTGAGATATCAGATTAGACCGCACTGGCCCTTACTCTCTGCACCTTATTACACGTTGCGCGAAAAATAAAGGACTCCCGTCGCGCCCGTTACGTACGCACGCCCTGCCTGCTTTATTGTACCAGTTCTTTTCTTGCATATTGTGCTTCTCAGATTCAAGAATAATCTGATTTCACGGGAATCGCGAAAGGGGCCACCCCCCGCAGATGAGATTGTGATTGGCTGTGATAAATGACGCGTAACGAGTGGCTCTCACATCGTTGGGGATGGGGAGGCTCCCGAAGAGAAGAATGAGGGCGATAATGACGTTTCGGAAGACAGCGGATGATTCTTATCAAAATGCTTCGAAAGGCTTGAGAGACATATCATAATTTACCTTTATTGCTTTATAGCGTTGTTTTCCTCGGACTTTTATTGTTTTTCATTTTTAGGGTTCCGTAGACCCGACGAGAAACCCTTATAGTTTCAGTCAGGTGTCTGGCGTACTTTTTTCACATGAGGGGAAGTAGAGGATTAAAGATTGTGTAAAGAAGGGGCGGTGAAGCAGGGAAAGGGGTGATTGAGTAGGTGACGACAGGGAAAATGAAAGGAAGTGAAATGAGGATGGAGGAAGTAAGGGAAGTTTAAGAAAGGAGCGAAGGTAAAGTATTTAAAGTTATGGGAGGAGAATTATGATAAGTGTGGGAAGGTGAAATCTGGTCTGGAAAAGCAGAGGCAGTGAAGTGTGGGTTAGAAAAATGTGGAGAAGGGAAATAGATTGATGGGAATTCAGTATAATTTATTACAATTTAGCAGAATTCATTACTATGCAGTAGAATTGAATATAAGGCAGTAGAATTCAAAGAAATTAATTAGTACGCAGCATAAATAATTAGAATGCACTACACTGAGAAAAATGTTTGTTTGAATCAAACAAATTTGGTTTGAATCGAACAAATTATTTCTTGAATATGGGGTCAAACAAATTTTTTGTTGTTCCTTATTTGTTTGGTTAAAATAAATGTTTGGTTTGTTTAAATAAACTTCTTGTTTAAAATAAGAAAAATTCTTGTTTACATTGAATATAGATTTTTTAAATTAATTAAAGCTTTGGCTCAAGGGAAGTAAATCTTTATTTTTACACTTAACCTCAAAATTGAGCATTCTGTATAAAGATAATGTATAAGATCGATAATATGTTTATTGTTAATCATAAATATCATTGTATATGTAAAGGCAAAAATATTTATTAATGCCAAACGCTTAATTTTGGTTAATTTTTAACTCTGTGCTTCTCATGTCTGTATTGAACAATCATAAATTAGAATAATGAGAATTGAATCAGAGCTAGACATTTAAATTGAATGTATATATAAGTGTTCCTGCTATTAAGTATACAGAGATAATTATTATAGGAAAGAACATGATTGATTTCATAAATCATCTTTTTAAAGATAGGAAGTAGGTATTGAAAAAGACTTACATCAGAAATCTTCAATTATATCCAAGGTAAAAACCATAAACTTCAAATGGTTCCTAAACTAGAGATATTGGTCCATTTTTCAATTAATTCATGATTTTATAGCAAATCAGAACCTTTATAATAATGGAACAGTGAAAAAGATACGAATTCCATCAAATAAATCACCTGATCAATTAATTTAGATTCTGGGTTAGTCCATTTAGGAACCGCCGACAGCGCTTTAACACGCTTAGCGGCACTTTCTAGTACTGCTTTGTACTGTATTTTTTGATGGAATCAAATATTTTTATGAATTCGAATAAACAGATTTAAAAAAATGAATTGTTTAATAAAAGTCAATTTTTAATTTAAATCAAACAAATTATTCGTTTCAATCAAGAAGGCAAGTTGTTTCCATTTTTTAAAATTAAATAAACCTTTTCTTAATTGAAGCAAAAAATTTGTTTGATTCAATTATATGAATTCAAATAAATTTGGTTATTTGTTTCAAACAAACATTTTTCTAAGTGTATAGGATTCATTTAAATCCAATAGAATCAATTAGAATGCAGTAGAATTCATTAGAATTCAGTATAATTCAATGGAATTCCTTACGATACAGTAGAATTCAGTAGACTTAAATATAACTGAGTAGGATACAGTAGTATTCATTAAGATGCAGTAAAATGAATTAGGATAAAGTATATGTATAATTCAATAGACTTCAGGGAAATTAAAAAAGGTATAGAATTCATAAGATGGCAGCAGAATAGAGTATCATGCAGCAGAATTTATAACAATTCATTAGAATTCATTAGAAAGCAGTAGAATTGAGTATCATGCAGTAGAATTTATTAAACTTCATTAGAATTCACTAGAAACTAGTAGAAAGCATAAGAGTGCTGCGTAGAATTGAGTATCGCATGTAGTAGAATTTAGTGGAATTTATTAAACTTTGTTAGAATTCATTAGAAAACAGTTTCAGAAGTCCGTAAAATTCATTAGAATGTCCTTTTAAATTATATATATGAATTACAGTTTATTTTCATTATTTAGATTTCAACATACTACAATTCCATTAATGAGTATTCATTAGAGTGCAGTACAATTATTGAGTAAAACACAGTAGAATTTACTAGGATATAGTGAAATTTATTAGAATTTACATTATTTGAATTAATTATAATTTATTTAAATTCGTCAGGATTCAGTATAATTCATTAGAATTATTATATGCAGTAGAATTCATTAGAATACAGTATAATTAATAATAATGCAATAGAATTCAATAGAATTATAGAGAATTAATCAGAAGTTTAGTAGAATTCCTTAGCGTTTTATTATGCATCAGCGTGTAGTGTAATTCTGTATATTGTATTTGTAGTAGAATTCATTGGAATTAATTTGAATTCAGTAGAAATGCGTAGAATTATTTATAATTAAGTGGAAATGAGTGGAAATAATTAGAATTTAGTTCAATATGTTTTATACTTGATTTTTGATATTATAATCAAATTTAATATTCTTAATTTCAACCATATTCTAGAGAATTTCACCAAGAAAATTTGATATCAAATTCTATTCACTTGTATGTAATTTTTTATTAAAGATCGACCACTTTACACGTGCTTCAAAATTAATTGCACCGTTGGATGACAGATGGAAGCACAGCACGCAAAGCAGAAAGAGTTGCAACCAGATATATCGTATCAGAGCATCATACTCTTGTATAATTTTATTTTCCACATCAAGTATGGTAGAAAATTTTTTGTTAAGATTTTTTAATTCAAGATTTACTTTTTTTCAATAAAAATGTATATATATTTATGTTCTTAAATCATTCATAAAGTAAATAAATGTTGAAAAATCATTAATATAGACTTGAAAACTAAATAAAAAGAAAATTAAGTTCGAATAACAGACAAAAATAGTAAAATAGCCACGTGTGATAAACAAACTGTGGAGATGGCGATGAGAGCCAAACCATCTTTTTTATTGATTACTCTGTCAGATTAATACGATTCTAAAAACGTTATAAAGTATCTTTTAAATTTTCCAGAATCTATTCTCCATAGAAACAAAGTTTCTAGTTGTCAGAGATTGAAGACGCCCACCCCCTTCCGCTTGTCTTACTGTTTTTCCATTTTCGTTTTAAAACAACACCCCCCTGAATACAATTGTTCCTTATTAAATTGTGATTCTTAGACAAAAATCAAAAATTCATATGCGCCGTCAAAGCATACAGCTTGAAGAAGGTACCTGGCACGCGTGTGATTCACGCATCGCGGCAAGTGTGCTCTAAATAAATTCGTGCGAGGCCAACAGGTAGTTTAGCTTCTTCCCCGCCAGCCGATCGACGTCCGACTCACCACGCGCCAGAACCGAAGCCAGAGCCACAGACGAGCACTCAAGCAGCTCGCAGCCGAATGACGTCTTTTCCCCTCCACCCACGAAGCACGTCGAGTGGCACGCACGAATTTGCTCGTCGATCGCATGGGGAAGTCGTTCCAACCAATCAGGGCTCGCAGGTCGCGCGCCGGGACGAATCTCCAGCAGCCGATTGGCACTCGCTCTCATTCCCACTCCATATTCTTTTACTCTTTCACCCACATCGTCCTTTTCTACCTGCACCCTTTCGTAGAGGACGTGGGTGTCCTTCTCCCTCCTCAAGGGACTCAAGCGAGATGGCAATCTCACACTCTACTATTCTACGACCTACGTGCTCTTGGTATTTCATACTTTCTTTTTATTTATACAAAAATTATTGATAGTTGTACAATGAAACCTTTCAACCTTATTTTTAATTTTATCCTTTGTTTAACTTCATAAATATACTTTTAAAAAGTATCATAAACTTCAACTCATCTTTGAGTATGAACACCATAATCCCATATTTATTTTCTATTATTTCTTCCTTTTTATGATTTCTAGTACTGTTTAAAAATCCATTCCTATAGCAGCGAGTATGATACTCATGTTTTGAAGCACTATTTCCAATGAAGCCATAACCTTCCTTAAATTTGAATTTCGGTCTTCATAACACGTTCCTTACTTCAGATACGATCAGACCTATATTTGAAACGAATTTCTGAAAAATTATGTTTAGAGAAGCAAATAAGCTGATACTTACTGTACACATCGCTCTAGGTCTAGGACCTAGTAGAGGTTCTATTGACGCTGAAATGATAAGGCGATAAAAGTGGAAGTGGGGTAACGATTTTTCTTTTTTTTTTGAACGGGATGATTAAAGACTTAGAGTTCTTTATCTGCAGAAAATAGGCGCCGTTAATGATATATAGAGCTGACACTTGGCATCGTGTGGATGTCACAAGCTCATGCAAGTCTTACACACTGAAAAATAACCGAGTGCCACCAAGCTGACTGACGCACGCACGCTCGCTATTCTGGCACGTGCCTGACTTCCTCCCCCACACCGATCGAAAATCCTTCTCTTGCTACGCGACCAAGTACTGCAAGTAGGCATTCGTCTCGCGCATATACGTGTGTAGGCGATCGTCCTCTCGCTCCGCTTGGCAGCGAACAAAGGTCAAACTTGCCAATACGATTGTCGTTGCCGAGTCGCGCGTGCGATTTATTACAGTCACTGGCTTCATTGTGATCATTCATCTTTTTACGTCAGAATGATATTCAAGAATTTTTGTCGCGAAGAACAATACACAATTGTAAAAACTGAATGAGGGGGTGGCTTAGTAATTAAATTTGATATTTATATAGTAATAGTTGTTACTAATATTAAATTATCGTTTTCAAATGGGGATTTATGTTCAAGGGAAAATTAGAGCGAATAGGAAACGAGTGATTTCAAAGTATTAATATTTGAAGTTTCTAGAACTAGTTCGCCTATCTTGCGTTTCGTCTACCTATTGTAACTATTGTTTGCTAAGATGAGAATGATGCCTGCAGTACCTTAATTTGCACTAGACTGATCGGCAGGTTTTAGACCTGCCAACCTGGTCAGTTTAACTTCGAAGCTCTAAAGAATTATTCCAAATTCCATAAATTTAATGCAATTCGGACAATGGAAGTTTATACTAAGGATCTAGTCATCAGAATAGGAAGGGTTAACCGTAAACGTAAGTACCGAATGGTTGAATTCTAATTGGCAAAGTGTCTAACCATGAACCTTCAATTCGGCGATACCGATTTCCAGAAATGACTTCTGACCCCGACGCACGGTAATGGCAGGCACCCCCCAGTGGGGGTCCATCAGGCTGCAGGCCGACGCATCGCTCGGGCCTTGGTGGGGACTTGAAAGGAGTGGGGCGGGATTGGCGCAGGGCCCCAAAGGCGTCCGAGTTTCGTTCGGGTATAGGAATTTTCTGGTGGGGGCAAGCCCAGGATAACCGTCACGCGCTATCCCTACTCGAGAATTCTTCATCCCCTCCAGAGACTTGAGCATTCCATCGCTAGCCACGTTCGCCACGTTCACGAGAGGAGACAGAGAACGTTCAGCGCTCGATTCGAATCAGTCGAGCTCTGACGCGCCTTGTGAGAGGTCGATGTGCTTCTTGAGCGTAGTCGAATCGGATTTGGTGAATTATCTCAGTTTTTTGGATTTTCCTTGAACCTTTACAAGTGACTAAGTTTCGATGAAATATCGAATACTAGTTTTTATTTCGGAGACACAGTGATTTCTGGAAACAAGTGAATTTTTATTGGATTACATTTGTGCAGTGGATTTTTCACCGACAGTGAATTTTGTCGGTTTTTTTTAAATTTTGTGATTTTGAAAATTCGGTCAATATGGTGACCGGAGTGGGTGCCAGTATGCCTACCGGTGCTGTTACCGTTGGTGCCACACCAACGGCGCAACATGTACCCCAGGAAGCAGGACAACCACCTGCACAAACCACCAACACCACCCCCACGACCACCCGGAGATCTGGGGAGAATCGACGGGTTAGTTTCAAATTTCAATTTTTTTATTTTTCAAACTTTACAACTGGGAAAGTTAATTCTCGGCGAGTTTAAAAGTTGGATTTGAAGTTTCGAGATCTTAGCACACCAAATCGAAGTTCGAAAAATAAATCCAGTAATGATTGATTGGAAATCAAATAATTTGTTCAGAAAGAAATTCTATTTTTTTAAATGACTTGACTGTTCTCAAGTTAGAAGTTTTTAACTTCAAGCTCAAAAATAAATTTTCGCAAAACCAGTATAAACCTTGAATAAGGATTCGTAATTATATTTCAAAGGAGAACTAAAGTTCCGAAAAATCCTGAAGTAGTATAGATTTTTTTCAAGTTTAAAAATTCGAAATTCGCATGTTCTTCGCAATTGATTTAAAGAAATGAATTCGACGTGTAGATTTCAAAATCTAGTTTATCGAATAATTTCAACTTTCAAATGAATTAATAATAAATATAAATTCTGAGAACTTGCGAAAAATATTCATATTTTAGGAAATCTAAAGAAGTCTGAAAAAGATTTTTTTCAATTAGAATTCCCGTCGAAATGAAATATTCGCGTAATTCTTTAAACTCAATTCTTTTGGGAAATCCTATCTTGGCAAGATTGATATATTTTTAATTTCTGATATATTTTTTACACTTCTGATATAGAATTTTTAAAGTATTTTAATTCTTCTCGATTTTCTATTCGAGAATACTCACAATACTTTCAATATCTTGGAGGTTTCAAACATATTACAAACACCTAAAATAAATGCAAAATTCCGTTTTGTCGATGTTTTAACTTTTTCCTTCCAAAAAGTTAATAATTTCTGAAAATTGTTGAATGTCTTGTAACTCTAAAACAATTTTTTGAATGTGTTCTTATTTTTCTGATTACAGAGCAACAAACCAATCATGGAAAAGAGACGTCGAGCCCGCATCAACAATTGCCTGAACGACTTGAAATCTCTCATCCTGGATGCAATGAAGAAAGACGTAAGTACCTTATTCAATTTATTTAACTACGACCGAATCCATTTCATTATCATCAATATATCCAACAATTTATCCTACCCCAACGGCCCTTCAATCAAGAATGAAGTACTTAATTTAAAAAAATTAAAAGAAGAGTTCTCCATCTAAATTCTAAGCCTTCTTTTCTGAAAGTATATTTTTCAGTTTATTAAAAAATAACTGAAAAGCAAATAAATAAAAGATTCTTTAGCTTGATCATCCTTAAGGAGTACTTATAAATGTATTGCCTTACTCGTAAAATATCGATATAATTTCAATCTAACTCTCATGTTTTAAATTCAGATTCTCCATTCCAAACAATGTGTTCAATTAGAATCACACGGATATTTATCTTAAAATTTTTTCAGTATTTTGGTATGTCATCGGTGATAAATCCTGATTTTACAACTCATCAATTATTTCAATAAAATTCATTTCTAGAATCACCAACTCCTGGTCATACATCTTCAGAATTCTTTATAAGTTTTGTCCCTTTATGTGAAACTTCTTTTTACTTCTACTTAAAACTCGAAAATTTCCCAAATCGCAGTTGTCTAATTCATTTCCCATCTTTCAACCGGTCTTAATCTGCATATGGAAACAATAGAACGATATGTTAAAAACCTGTCTACATTCATCATGCTTAATCGCATTCTTACTCGTCATTCCTATCAGTAATATCCTTTATATACTAATTACTTGATAAGTTACAACGTCAAATTGCTTTTCCACATCACACTCAATTATCTTATTTCTTTAAAAGTTTTTTGCAATTTCGAAAGTTCAAATTTTGAGAAACACTCCGCTTTGCTCAGGGCAGACTTTCCCTCTTGGTAAAAACGTCAGTTTTCTAACCAGCATCTTAATTTTTTTGTTACAGCCAGCAAGACACTCGAAGCTGGAAAAAGCTGATATTTTGGAAATGACGGTAAAGCACTTGGAGACCCTCCAGAGGCAACAGGTTGCCCTTGCCGCAGCGACGGATCCCAATGTTCTCAACAAATTCCGAGCGGGATTCACGGAGTGTGCTGGAGAAGTTGGTCGGTTTCCCGGACTTGAGGCTTCTGTCAAAAGACGTCTCATGGCCCACTTGGCATCTTGCCTAGGACCTGTCGACAACAACGGATCGACTGCCCAAACCACAACAACCACGACGACGACAACCCAACAACCTGTCCAGCCTGCACCTCAAACGACGCAACTCCAAGTGCACATTCTTCCCCAAGTCGACGCCTCAGCCAGGATCCAGGTCCAACAGTCAAACGGCATCTTCTTCACCAACGCGAACGGCGCTGGTCTTCAGTTGGTACCAACGAGGCTCCCCAATGGAGACATAGCCCTGGTCCTTCCCGCCGGAGCAAAAGCCACCCCAGTCACCTCACCTGCTGCCTCTCCAGCACCAAGTTCGCCCTTCGTACCATCCCTCATTCCAATCCCAATTCCCCAGAGGACAGCGAGTACCGCCTCCGCATCTTCCTCGTCATCGTCAACCAGTTCCACCTCGACGTCTGCCGGAAGTCCGGTAGCTTTCGAGGCACCGCCTCCAGCTTTCAGGGCCCGGTCCCCTGCTTACACGACCAGTCATAGGGATGTGGCCACCTCTCCAGCCAATGGATACACCAGTGATCCAGAGTTCGACCCCAGGGTTTACAGTCCACCTCTTCAGAAACCTTTGGCTCTGGTCATGAGGAAGAGCGTGATGCCAGAAATCGAAGATAAGCCGTGGAGACCATGGTAGATTCTCCTCCTCGGTTGTGGAAGATTTCAGTTGTTTGACAATTTGGAATGCAAGAAGGGTTACCAACTTTTGTGTTAGAAGAAAAGACTATAAGCTTTTGTTAAGCGTTTAAAGGGGATTCTTCCTCTGGCCAGTAGCGCCTTGGAATCAGTGCCTTGTATATTTTTATTGTATTTATATTGATAAAAGTTTCCATTTTGATGGTGATATTGTATATTTTGTCTCAGTGATATTTTGTCTACTTAATTCTTAAGTCAGATCTTCTCCGATGTTAAAGGTTTGATAAATATTCTCTCCATTTTTGTGTTATAGTCAGAGTTGTGTACTAAAGTCTTCGAGAGTTTGATTTGTTTGGATTTTTGATTCGAGAGGGATTCTGGTCCTGTAAACTTTAAACTGTAAAGTGTATATAGTTGTATTTTGATAAGTGCCTTATACAGCAAGAATCACAGAGGTCTTCCATTCTGTTTCTCGTTAAACCTAAAACTCCAAGGATGTGTTGTCGTGACAACACTGTGAGAGCAAAAGGAGATGATACGTTTGTACAGTTGGCTTGGTTTCGCCACTAAGTCTTACTAATTTTTAAGGTATGTGAATGAGCAAATGTGTGAATGCAGATGAAATGTTCTATTTATATTTATGAGTGCAACGAATAAAATTTATTATTCCTCTATTGTCAAGATAGAAAAACCACGCTTATTATGATATACGAGTATCAAATAAATATTGATCTCTTCATTAAAACTACATAATGATCTTCTTAATCCAACCCTTCTCTCATTAGTTCCAAGTCTTTATACAAAATAATAAATTTAATATAAATATCTTTATCTTTAGAATCTTCTTCAGAA
Organism: Belonocnema kinseyi; assembly: GCF_010883055.1. NCBI lineage: Eukaryota > Metazoa > Arthropoda > Insecta > Hymenoptera > Cynipidae > Belonocnema > Belonocnema kinseyi. The sequence goes on along the minus strand of NC_046662.1, from coordinate 81,538,060 downwards.
CTTGCAGAAATTAAAATTTTATAAGTTATACAATTTTTTTCAATATATTAATTAAATTTGAAATTGGGCCATCATTTTGTTGTTTAGTTATAGGAATATAATCGTGGGACTTTTAAGTGTTTTCCAACATAAATAGGGTAATGTAAGAATTTGTAAGTGGATGGTTCTGCGGTTGAGCATCCTTTCCGCTCCGTTGCAGTTCTCGATTCAAACTGGTGATCTGAGATTTCAAGGTTTCAATACAGTGGCGCCATCTAGCGAGTTTTTTCGTAAGTTAGGAGATCTCGAACCGGTCTTGCCCCTTTCGACTCGCTGCGAAACGAGGGAGGCCCCAAATCCCTTCTCTAGTGAAGGGCCTCACGAAGTTGATCAGAAGGTGCTGCCACCACTCGCAGCTTTGCTCAAGTTTCCAATAGGCCTCAGGCTAGACAGGGAAACTGGTAATTTGTTGAGGACAGGAAATGACAGTAAATTTAAATTCGGACCGGGAATTTTACCAATTTTTTAAAGACAACTCTATCTAATCATTTGAAATATTACGTGATATAATTCAATTTAAAATAAGTGCGATTTCTACTTTTTTTCTAATGTTAAGTTTCATTGTTGAAAATGAATTGTTTGAAATAGCCTTAAATTGTTCAAACTTCAGAGTGCTTAATTTAACGGATTTATGTATTAAATCCAACTTATGAATGTGACAATGCTAATTTTAAAAGGAACGGAATTAATTTGGTAATTATTTTTTTCCGAATTGTACGGGAATTTTGTTTTTTTACATTTTCATTGAGTTGAAGGCAGAAAAATTTTATAATTTTTTATTGAATTTCAAGAAAGGAAGTTTATTGTTTGTTGAATTATATGCAAAACTATATAAGAAATCTTTCTCTGTTGAAAATTCATATTTTTTTGAAAATTACTCTCTTTGGTTTGAAGATTAGTCGGTTTTGGTTGACAATTAAACTATTTTGTTGAAATTTTATTCTTTCTGGGTTTCAGTTCTTTTTTTTTTAATGGATGCGAACTTCTTATTGATTTTATAAATTTGACTGAAAGAGGTAGATTTTGTTATTTTGTAGATTTTTATATAGTTGGAAGGGACGGAATTTTGGTTACTTTTATTAAACATGAATTGATAGAAGGTACGAAAGAACAAAATTATTCAAGACATAAAATTGACAAAAGAGGTCAATAGGATTCTAAAAAGATAATTTTTATTTAGTTTATCTTAATTTAATCTTCAATTAAAAATGTTGTTTGACTTTAAATTTCATACTTGAAGGTACAAAAAATTGAAAATCATATGTAATTAGTCATAAATGGCATTGTTTTTGATTAAATCGTGACTCTATAATGTCACATTTTTATTAACCTTATCGTGATCTTTTTTAATTGTCTCGACAACTTAATTATATATTTATAAACTAACCGACAATAATTGCAAAGAAGTGAATCATACACTAGAAATTTTCTGTTGTGATTATTCTGCATTTTTTAGATACTCTCTATACAATATGTATAGATAATTTGCGGTTAGGAGGGGAAACTTGTAAGAAGCAGATCATTGTGTATAATGAACTTGTGCAGGATGTGGTGGTTTTTTCCAGAGAAATCCAAACGACGCATTTAGCAGGACAAAGTTCTTTTATTTTATGTCTTTTTTCGATTTCTTTTTTGTATAACAAAAAGAACTTAATGCATGTAAACTTATCTATTATTCTCAATGAGTTTTTGCTTTTCGTCTCAGGAGCATAAAATGAACCTGATATCAGGATTATTTTATTTGTGTAAAAAGCAATAAACAAAAAGTTTTAATAAAAAATTACCATTAAGAGTTTTAAACTGAGAGGAAGTTTTAAAATTTAACAAATTATGATCTTCGCAGATTTCGCTGATCAATCTTGTAATTAATAATCTATAAATATTTGTGATTGACGTGCCAGTGGTTAACTATATTTTTGGGTAAGAGCTCATTTTTTTCATGAGAAAGACTGCTATTATATTTTTGAATCGGAATTCATCTCGTTTGGTTAAAAATTCCACTCTTTGGTTGAAAATGCATTACAATCTTAAAAGTCATATTATTTATCAAAAATTAAACTATTTTGTTCAAAATGTATTTGTTTAGTTGAAGGTTCATTTTTTTAATTGAAAATTTTACTATTTTAACAATTAGAGTTTTCTTTTAAA
>NC_046662.1:81529125-81535773 GCF_010883055.1 Belonocnema kinseyi | reverse complement strand
GAAGGTTCAACTATTTGTTTGAAAATTCATCCATTTGGACTAAATATTTATCTTTTATTGTCGAAAAGTTATCCTTCTTGGTTGAAAATCAATCTTTTTTGGATGAAAATGAACTTTCATGTTGAAAATTTAACTCTGTTTAAAAAAGTCGTTTTTTTGGCTCTTCAATTTTACGATTTTGGTCGAATCATCAATTATTTGTTAGAAAACTCGTCTATTTTACTGGGAAGCCCATCTACTTGGTTGTTATTTATTTTTTTTTTTTAGTTTAAAAGTTTGGTTTAAAATTTATTTATTTTTTTTAAATTCTTCACTTTGTGTGGAAAATGAATCTCTTAGGGTAGAAAATCTTTTCTTTTTGAAAATTTTAATATCTTTTTGATAAAGCAATATATAGTGAACCCCGGACATAGAGCCCCCGGATATAGTTCTTCCGAGAATTAACACCGCGCCACGGGTATGGGTGACAGGAGTATCGGAGATGGGGTAGGGGTTATTTCGGCGTGACAAAACAGGAGTGTTGAAGTAAGGCGCTTTATCCTGTATCCTACGGCCTACATCTGTCGAAGTGTGATTGAATGATCCTGTGTTTGACAGTGAGAACAGCGCCATCTGACACGCGAGTATATATCGCGAAATAGTATATAGAAGTTATTAGAGTTATATTAATGAAAAGTGAAGTAAATATTAACTCATTTTAATCAAAAATGTTATATTAGGACTTAAAATTAATTAATTATTATAAGATTTCTTGTCAACATTCAATTAAAATTAGAATTTCTTCTGAATCGGTGGGGCTATCGTTAGCTCTCGCCAACAGGCTCAACGATTCGACGGACGATTCATTGGAACACAATCGGATCGTCTCTGTCTATCTTATATTTTAGAAAAAGAGGTCCAATCGACTTTAAGGATCGGAGTCCCACTGTAGTGTTTTGTAATATAAAACTGTCAAGTGTTGACGTGAGAATGGTGAAAACTGTGTTTTTCGTTGACAGTTTATCTACTATTGATAAAAGTCAGTGATTTTGTGTTGAATAACTTCTTCGTATATCTGGTTATCAAACTACGTCGCATGCATTTGCAATTACGCAGAAGTGCGTGAATGCTAACTTCAAGTGTTGTGTAAAAAGTAATGTGTTTTTAGATGCTGCTGTCTTCAAATAATTTAATCAAGTGAGCAACAGAGTATCTGGACGGATTATTCAAAGAAAAGTTCTGCTTTTAAACGAGGTGCTCAACGGCCCACAAACGTTCAAAGTACGTAAGCAGGAAACACATTTATTTTCACGTGTAACAGCAAACATTCCTTCACATTTCAGTTAAATATTTAGTTTACCCTTCTCTACAGATTAGAAAAACAATTCTCAAAATATTATTTAGTGTGCAGTAAAATCCACCGAAGATGGTTCACACGTCTCTGATTGTTTACCTTTGAAGTGGTCCTATTACCGAGGATTTCGACGCACCGTCAGCCCCAAAACCGGCACTAACTCCGGGGTTCACTGTATTGCGACTTGAAATCTTAGGAATTTATTGCATTTCGTTTGAATTCAATATGTTATCTACATTAATTTTATTCAAGAGGTAAAAAAGCCTAAAATTGGTATCGTAATTTATGGATGGTCCATATAACTGGAACAATTGTCCATGTGACAAGAAAGTGGCTTAGCGCTGCCAGGCCCTAAAAAAAAGTACCCTGGCGACATCAGGCCTCGCTGCACTACTCTTTGAGTCTGAAACATCCATTCACATTATCACATTTTCCAAATAGGGGCCATCCATATACCATGTGGACAATTTTTCACCACTTTTTCACCACTTTATATGTCCACGTGAACGTATTTTATGAAAGTATAGATATTATTGGTCTTCAAAGCACAATATAAAAAACTCGAGTTTACCTTGAGTATACCTTCTCTGATTTCAGTATATTTTTCACAGATTTAGGGGAACGAGTGTCCACGTGGATTCTACCCCAAACCCCCGGTCCCCCTCGTGGACAAGCGTGGAATTTTGCCATATCCCCCTCCCCCCTAAACAGTCCACGTGGTATATGGATGGCCACATAGGAATCATACATTTCTAAAAATTGCTAATATTTAAAAACATCATATGTACAACATTCATAGAATAAGATTTCTTTCGACAAATTAAGGTAAAGATGGTTCGACCTCAATTAAAAGAACTCTCAAACACATTCATAAGCAAACTCTGCAAATAGGAATAAATCTTGGTGCAACATATGAACCCATAAAGTATCAGATATTTCTTTCTACTATTAGAAATTTGCCAACGTATTAGGTATTTATAGATTATTTCAATCTTCTAGGGATTTATTAAGACCGAGGTTCTTTAAAGAATGACTTCGTGACAAATGAGCCTATAAAATATTTTAAAAGCGTAAAAACGAATGATTTACCAGGAAGCTATCGCAATGTTTGTCTTCGCTAATTGACCTTCTTTTCAGACCGTGTGTATCTTTAATTTCAACGAATACTTTGGGTACACACGAGCATGTGAAGCTTAGATTCATTGATAAAAGTTGCCCATATAATGATACTTTTGGTTATCACGTCGTCTCCTGCTTATGCATTTTTATTGATCAATTTCAGTAACGTTTCTTGGAGAACTGATACCAACAGAAAAGCAAAATATCTTCGTAATAAAATTCTATTCTCACTGAGAATGTTATCAAGAGATTCTACAAAAACTGGCGAATCGTTCTTAAATCATCTCTTGAATTGGAGTTGAAAATTCATCTACATTGGTAGAGGTTGCATTTTTTAAGTTAAAAATCACAACTGCTTAATTGAAAATTAATCTGTTTTGGTTAACTTCAATTTATTTTTGTTTAAATTGCAATTATTTTAAATATCATCTATTAGATTGTTTTTTGACAAATTATATTTTTTAGTTGAAAATTCGATTGCTTAGTTAGTTGATAGTTGAACTACTTTTTAAATATTCTTTTTTTGTTGATGATTCATTATTTTAGTCAAGCATTTTTTTCAAATTGAAAATATAACTATTTTGTTGATAAATATTTTATTTAGTTTAAATTTTATGTTTTGCTTGCAGACTTTATGTATTTCGTTGATGATTGAAATATTAAGGTTTTCTTATTGTAAATTAATCTATTTGTTTAATAATCAGTTTCTTTTATTGACATTTAATTTTTAAACTGAAAATTGAACTATTCCATTTTTTGTCGCAATTTGATCTTTTTAACATAAATTTAATCTTCTTAGTTAAAATTTCATATATTTGGTTGAAAATGTTATTGTTTCACTGAAAATTAATTATTTTACTGAAAAGTTACTATTTTCCTTTAAAGTTGATCTGTTTTAGGTAAGATTTCAAACATTTTGTTGAAAATTTGTCCTTTTTAGTAGAAATGTAATATGATTAGTTAAAACTTCATCCTTTTGGTTCAAAATTAATATCTTTTGTTGGAAATTTGTCCTTTTTGGCGGAAATGTAATGTGATTAGTTAAAACTTCACCCTTTTGGTTCAAAAGTAATATCGTTTGTTGAAAAGTTAACTATTTTGTTGAAAATCAGTTTCCTTTTGGTTAAACATTGTTTTGTAACTATACATTGAACTACTTTATTTTTTATTCAAAAAATTTTTTGCTAAAAAATTAATGTACTTTGTTACTTTTTTAGTTGTGAAAAATTAATTTTTTTTTAGTTAAAATTCAACTGATTGGTTAAAAATAAACTTATCGTTGAATTTTTGAAAATTTATCTACGTATTTCGTTTTTGGTCAATAGTAGATCTTTTTTGATAGAAATTTAATCTTCTTTGTTGAAAATTCATCTGTTCGGTTGAATATTTGACAATGTCATCAAAATTTTTTTTACTAAAAAATTAACAATTTAACTTTAAATTGAAAATGTATCAGTTTCAGTAGGTACAAATTTAACTATTTTGTTGAAAATTCATCCTTTTGATAGAAAAGTAATCTGTACAGCTAAAATTTGATTATTTTGGTTAGAAATTAATTTCTATGGTAGAAAATGTATTGTGAAAATTTAACAATTCTATTATTTTTTGATTTATCTTTTGTATTTGAAAACTCGTGTATTGCTGATTCAATTATTTTGTTCATTATTTTATTATTTCATTATTTTGTTTTTATAAGATTTTTTTTTTCTTTCTGAATGAATAATCTTTCTCGGTTGAAAATGATTGTTTTGGTTTAAAAGTTAGTCTGTTTAGGTTGAAAATTCGACTGATTTGTTGTCTTTTTTTTGTTGGTTTTACTCAAATTTTTGTATATTCAGGGAATTTCAAAGTTGGTATCTTGTAACAACCTTTTCGATTTTTATATCAGAAATTAATCGTGAATTTGTAACTACCAAGTAAAATGTTGATTTTAACTGAATAAATTTAGCGTATTAAAACAAATTGGTCTCTGAATGATCATCAATCCCATGCCGCACCCAATGAATCGATAAGGATTCCCACATTTCGATGCTATGAGCATTGTCACATCGCTTATTCCAAAAAAATGAAAGTCACTATTGCTATCAAAAACGATGAAATCGTCAGCCAATGATTCCTTTATAGCTTATAAGAACTCATTTATCTCTCTTGAATCATTATCTATTCTCCTTATCATCCGAGACCTTAAAATAATGGTACACAAAATTGAGGAAGATTGGACCCTATGCTGTCAAAAATGAAGAGATAAAAAAGGCATGATCGTCATTTGTAAGACAATCGTTGATAAAAAAAATTGTAATATATTATCAAGGTCCATGTAGGCTGTCGCAACATAAAGAATGCGAGGTGAATGTCCAATTACAATCACTCACTTGACGGCTTAATAATGCTTGCTATCGATAGATTTACTGATAATGGCAAGCATGTTGAACGTATTTATCATATTATTCTCGCATGTAATATTGACCTTCGATATATCTAATTGTATGTTTCGGAGAACGCTTTTGGGGCCAGGAATACGACAAGAGGGAAGCCACCTTGTTTTAGTACATAAGGTTGAGTAAGTATTCAATTGTGATTTTGCGAATGATTTTTCAAGGAATAAAAAAAATGAGTTGATTTTTCAAAAAAATAGGAAAATAATAGGGATTATTCTCTTAACTCGAGCAAAAATGCTTCTACTTGAGTTCGATTTGGTTATTTCTTGAGTTGGTCTCCAAGACATCGATGTCTGGCTGCGTCTCAAAACTGAGTCTAGACATAGGCCTTCGTCTTACTTTTATGGCTACGACAGTTAAAACGGCGTGCACTTATCTCAAGTCGATCCTTGTCTTGACTAAGACGACGCTTACTTGTCTCAAGCCAAGCCTTGTCTTGGCTGAGATGGTCGAACCTTTTTCGGCTCATAAATGAGATTAAAATTGATGGATGAAAAATGTGTAATTATTAAATTAATGATTTTAAACTTAAAAAAATAAGAATCTGTGGGTTTGAAAGAGTATAACCCTTAAAAACTTTCTTCAAAAATACATAAATTGTAACTTTCTAGAAGCATCTCCTAAGCCGTTAGAAATATACGTAAAAACAAACAACATTTTCGGTATCATCGTAAAACAAGTATAATACAAATGAAAATCCGGAAATGAGTTGAATGATTATATATATTGTATAAAAATATACAGGATTGTTTAATCATTAGCAAAGATGAGCTTTTATGACAGTCAGAATAACCCTTTTTGTTAGGATAGGTATACACTCGAAGTTATAAACCGATTGCGTTGAAGTCATGGAAATTAGACTCAAGAGATAAATGTATGTCGTTAAGACATAGAAACTTGTCTCCAAGACATAAATTGAAGTCTCGCTCAGTCTCAAAACTGAAATATGCCCAAGTCGAACTTTTCGACTTCAATTCGTACTCAGGTCGCAGCATTTTTACTCGGGAAATAACACTAATGTTGATACCATATTTAATTCAATATCGAATACTTTAAATTATTAAATTTTCATATCGAAACATGTTGCATTTTCAACACAATAATTGAATTTACAACGAAAAAAAATTTTCTACCAAAACAGATACATTTTTAACCCAAAAAGACGAATTATCAGTGAAATACTAGAACTTTCAACAAAAAATTAATTTTTAACCGATCAGTGCCTTCAGCAAACAAATCGTTAATCTTTTAAGCAAAAGGGATGAATTTTCTACAACTTATTTTAACTATTAACCTAGTGATGAAATTTTTAATTCAAGAAGATGAATTTTCTGGGAGATAGTAGAATTTAAAAAAAGGTAATTTTCAAATAAAAATATGGAAACGACTGCATTTTAAAACAAAAGAGATAACTTATCCACTATAAAACCTGAAGTTGAATTTTCGAAAAAGGAGATGACTATCAATAGTTGAATTTTCAACAAAATAATTACATTATTAACGAATTAGTTGAATCTTTAACCCTATAATCTAATTTCAAAGTTGAAAAGATGCGTTTTCGACCAATTAAATACCGCTTATTATTGTGAGAGCACATTTTTGATAACCGGAAAATTGTGGCATGTGGAGCGGGGGTTTATGCAAAATATTATATTATAAAAAGAGAAGCGTACAAGAGAACTTTGAACATCGCAGGTCTTAGCAATGAGGAAATAAGTAGACGTAGAAATGATTATAGACGCGAAAACAGGATACTTA
>NC_046662.1:81519030-81529025 GCF_010883055.1 Belonocnema kinseyi | reverse complement strand
AATACGCCAATTAGCACAAATGGTAAGTTCCGACAGTGCCTACAAGTGTGCCTACTGGCCGCTAAATGGCAATACCGGTTTCATATGTGTACACCTGGTAATATTGTAATTCAGATTACAATATTTTATATTATAACATATCATATCATTTGGTAAAAATGAACTAATTACTACTGACATTTTTCAGATTCGCGGTTAGCGAAAAGTGAGCCAGTAAAGATTGATAGAAAATCACTAATTCAAATAGTCGAGATATTTCCCATTTGAATAGTGGAAACAGTATATATGGTAATAATTAAAAAAATGTTATGAAAATTGAAAACGTAAAAATGACAAATTTAATCAAATAACGCGATTTGGATACATTCTTCATATTGTGTAATTGTAAGTCTGATGTAGCCTGCCTCAACTTTAAAACATTTACTTTTGACGTTTGTGAAAGTTAAGAAAAAGAAGAATTTTTTAGTCTTTAAATTAAAATGCAACAATGAACCCGAGATTAATTATTCTACATATTCAGGGGCTTCATGCGCTACTTTTCCACAGAGTTCAGTTTTGATTTAAAAAATTTTTTTCGCTTGTATATTTTCCATATTTTCCATAAAAAATTGCAATTATTAGCAAACTTTATGATAATTATTTACCTAGACCGAGCATGAGCTTAAATAGGTATGCAATTGAGTGTCTAAAGAAGTTTATTTTAAGTGTATAGGATTTTTGCTTTTGCAAAAAATACTTTGAGGTCTCTCTAAATCAAAATTGGTAAAATTAAACTAATTAAGAGTGAACTTTTACATCTTCGGTTATAGCGAAAACTGAGCCACCAAAGATGATTAGAGAATTACTAATTCGATTAGTCAAAATACTTCCTAATTCAATAGTGGCAAGCAAGAAATCACTTCATGCAAATAAAGAAATTTACATAGGACTATATAACAATTAATAAAAGGTTATATAATGAAAAACGTGAAAAACAGAACTGTTTAATAAAATAACTCGATGGCTTAGCATTCTCAATTCAATTGAAACAATAAGAACGTCGCATATTGGGGAATTATAAACATAATGTAGCCTGTCTTTAATTTAAAATCATTTGCCTTCTGATTGTTTGAACAAAGTTATGAAAAATAAGCACTTTTTTAGTATTAAAATGTCAGGGGATTAATGGGAAAAGTTCTGTTTATAGAAAACCCAAAAATAACCTCGAATTCGTAAAACTTGTTAGCTTTCCTCAATAATTGATGATTTTTCTTTTACGATCAATAATTCCGTGGGTAATCTGAAACACTACCTTAAAGTTTTAAAACTTGTACGATTTCCTCACTACGTCATGATTTTTCCTTTAAAATATCAAATCATGTGGAAAACTCCAAACATAAACTCAAACCTATTCTTTGGAATATCACATATAGGACCTTACATTCTGAAAACTTTCTAGTTTTTCTCCCTTGAGTAACAAATTTTGGCAATAGAAATCAATTGATTATAATTGGCCATTTTGAAAAAAAGCGTTTGACAAGGTGGATAGAAGTGAAGGGTGGCAGTTCAAAAGGTGCTAAGGGAAATTTTACGAAAATGGGTTATTGGCCCAGAAATTATCTTAAAATTCATTACACATCCTGTTAAAAAGATTTGCTCGAAAGCGCATTTTTTAGTATAGTAATCAAAAGTTGGTATGCTGCAGGATGTCAAGGGACATGCTGTAATTGACACCCATGCTCTGTATAATTTCAATTCTTTGTAATTTTCTGACCTTTTACAAGTAATACTTCTCTGCTTAAGCATTTCTTTTTAATTACAATAAAATTTTTTTAAAAAGTTTAGTACCGATGTTAGCTTAATCTAAATCTGGAAAAATGTCATAATTTGATTTTTGATTTATAATAAGGTTTTTGTGATGTAACTGGCTAACTTTTTTAAATCAAACTTTGTTCATCCATATTGACAAACTCAATATCTCGGGAGCATGTTTTCATTTTATTATTTTTAACTAAACATTTAATTTGATATCTCAATCCGCAGCTGAGCCTGCTCCAATTTTAGGTTAGTGTCAGTTTCCGATTTTCAACTTCCACATCTATTTCCTATAAACTGGCAAACTTTTTCTGATGAAACTTTTTTTGCCTCATATCAATGATACTTTAGTTTAGGAGAGCAATTTTCTGATCTGTAAATGGTGATTTCGATTTTACAGAATGTTTTTTCGCGCTCCTTTTAAGTTACCAAAATGTCCCTTAGCACAGTTTGGATCGACAGCCTTTAGAAAGTTCTAAAATAGAACGAAGTCAACGGACGGCTCCTGCAAGCAATAAAAACACAATATTTGTGACTGGTTTGATATTATGAAAGGTGTTCAAAGAACACGTGATATCTAAGAATGGCACTTTTCGCCGAAGAAGGTGTGGACCTCAAAACATTAAGGGTACGTGGGTTAGCGTTCGCAGATGATAAGATTGTTATGGCAGAACCAATCAAAGATTTACAAAGAATGTTGAGCAACCTGAATGCAAGCATGACGATCATTGGTCTCAAAATTAACGACAATAAAATAAAAATTATAGCGTTTGAAGGAAATGATGAGAAAACAATATGCAATGATGAAAGAATAGAAGAAGTTAATAAGTATATCTTGGTAGCCTATTCACTAGTGACGGAACGATAGATGGGGAGTTAGGCGTATAAACCAGGGTAGGAAGGTTATCGATAGAGCAGGCCTTATTATCAGAAGTAAAAATATGTCAAATAAAGCTCAAAGGGCCATTCATAATTGTCTATTTATACCGGCCGTACTGTACGGTAGCGAGATGTGGACTTATCAAGAACAAAATAAGAGTAAAATTAACGCGATTAACATGAAATTCCTGCGCATGATATGCAGCAAAACACTGACGAACAAAGTGAGTAATGAGATAATCCTTAGAGAATGTGGTGTGGAGGAGAGAAAATTTGACATGTGTAAAAGGAATTTGCTAAAGAATGGTTTGGGCATGTTAAGAGAATGAAAGATGAATAATTAGCGAAACAAGTGTATCAAAATAAAGTAAATGGCAGTGTACCCAAAGGCAGATAGCAAAAAGAATGGTTAGAATGTGTGAATAAGACCATAATTCGATGAGCCATAATAATCCATACTTTCTAAATATGAATTAGTAGAAAACTACTAATAGGTAGTAGTTTTCTACTAATTAAAATAATGCTGATTCGTTTACCTGTAATGGTTGAAATGGTTGTGTAATGGTTGAAAAAATGGTTTATCTGTCCCAGCTAACTGTTTTGCTGGATTTCATCTTCCAAGAAAACATAGCTGTGTCGCCTAGATTTCTAACTGTTTCAGCTAAATTTGCCATCTAGAAATAATTTAGATAAATTAGCTAGATAATTACTAGATGGCAAATTTAGCAGAAACAGCTAGAAATCTAGGTGCCACAGCTATATTATTTTGGAAGACGAAATTCATCTAAACGGTTAGCTGGGACAGCTAAACCATTTTTTGCAGTGAATGAATCAGTAACTGTATCTAATGAAGGAATTGGTAACGTTACTACTAAATGAATTAGTAAATCTATTGCTAGTTAATATTTACAATGGTAGTGTAGAAAAAAGTTGGTTCAGTCCGAATTGGAAACATTTTATATTAAACCTTTGCGGCATGGTGGAAATACCGTATTCCCACCTTTTTTTATATCATTTTTTGCGATTTCAGAGTAGTTTTTAATGGATTTTACACAAGTTTTTTTTTAATTTCATGCTCGCAGGATGATAGAAAATCGAACATGTTGTGCGATGGGTCTAAATTTTTAAAATAATTTGTTACTACTTAGAATCAAAGATGAAGAAAACCCTTTTTTGTTAAAAAAAATCATTATTGAACAAACTTTCCATTATATCCTTATGAGAATGGGTACCTAAGGGTTTTTGGGGTCGCTGAATATGAACCTGGACTCAGATTTTGAAAGTTCAAAATAGCGTATCCAATATGGCTGCCGAAATTGGGAATATTTTTGGATTTCATCTGAAAATTGGTATACAGGGGCTTTTGGGCTCAGTGATCACGAATATCAACTCAGATTTTGGAAATTTAAAATGGTGGGTCCAAGATGGCGCCGGAAACTTGGAATATTTTTGGATTTTTTTCTGAAAATTGGTGTACAGAGGTTTTTGGGTTCGCTGATCACGAATCTGAAATTAGACTTTGAAAATCCCAAATGACGGATACAATATGGCGGTGAAAATAATAAAGTTTTTTGATTTTTTTTAAAATTAGTGCACAAGGATTTTTGGAGTCACTGATCACGAATCTGAATTTAGATTTTGAAAATTCAGAAAATTGGTACTAATCCATGTTTTAGGTGAGTAGGTGTATATTTTTTCAAGCCTTAATATTGTGAATATTTCTCATTTTGAATACAGATTCAAGATCAGCGATCCCCTGCCTGTGCCAACTTTCAAAAAACAATTTAGAAATATTTGGAATTTAAAATTTTCAAAATCTGAGTTCGGATTCGTGATTAGCGACTCCAAAAAACCCCTGTATACCAATTCTTTTAAAAAATACAATAATATTCCACATTTAAGTCGCCGTATTGGATCCACCATTTTGAATTTCTAAATCTGAGTTCAGATTCGTGATCAGTGATCCCAAAAAACCCCGTATACCAATTTTCAGAAAAAAAAAATATGCCAAACGTTAGCCGCGATATTGGACCCGCCATTCTGAATTTTCAAAATCTGATTTCAGATTCGTAATCGGCGACCCCAAAAACTCCTATATACCAATTTTCATGAAAACTCGTTTCCCTGAAAAATGTATTCCGGAAAGGGTTAAAATGTATTCCGGAAAGGAATAAAACACTAATAACTTTGGCCAATTTCTGCGCATTGAATTCCTCGAACGTCTTTAATTTTTCTGAAAAGAAATTTTAGGTAACCTAACTTTTTTCAACGGCACTTTCCCAGTTACCTTTAAACTATTCACTTCATTACTAATATCAAGCATACATGTATTGGAAGTAATTAAACCATACACGGATGGAAAATTTTCCATACCTCAGAATGGGAAAATTTCGATACATGGTTCGGAGTTTTTCCATACCTTTTTGGCATTTTTTCCATATCCCAGTATCGGAAAATTTCAACACGTAGGTTGGAGTTTTCTCACAACCTGAATTTTTACAACTGGTAAATGAAAAACAGAATGGCTATAGACAAATAAAAAATAATTTAAACTAAAATATTTTATAAAAAGGAACATAAATTCTATAAAAATATATGAATTCACAGAAAATCAATTGTGAGAAATAAAATCAGCTTCCATTCCCTTATGTTCTTTTTCGTTAAAAATGCAACTTTTCATGTGAAAACTTATATGTTTTGGTTGAGGATTCGAACTGTCCAGTTAAAAATTAGTTTTTTGTGTTCCACTTCAACTGTTTTTGATAAAAAAATTGCTTGTTGAGTTTTCATATTTTTCGGTTGAAAATAGAACTACTTGCTTGAAATATAATGTTCGTTGGTAATTTCTCAGAAACATTACGATGTTAACACCCTCCCACCCCCAAAAACCTTGCCTAAAATCGTCTTATGTTGCTTTTGTACGACACCTAAATAAATTAACGAAAAAATTTAGCCGGCAAAAATCACGTAAGATAGGAGTGGGGAGGGGTGAGGCTAAATATTTTCGAAAAAACTTTACGTGATTGTGGCCCGTGATCCTGCAGTTTTTTACCATTATGGTACTTCTTTGCCCCCCTCCTCCCCTCATTACTAAAAAAAACCACGTAGCTTCTGGAAGGACCCTGATGTGAAAATGACCCATATCTGGCTTATTTCTCGGTTTATTTAGTTATGGTCTTTTTTTAGAATTCTTGTGCCATTGCATGCATGACGACGAATCGAACGACCCCCCACTAGTCACGATGATCGTAGCGTGGTAAGACGCGTGTCAACTTTGCCTTGACCTTGAAACCACGCGACTGTGACTACGCTCATTGTAAGTATGATCTGACGGACTACCTTTTACAAAGACCAAATCAGCTGATCATGTTCAAATAATCATGAATTTTCAAAGTATCGTTTCTCGGTCGCACTTTAGACTTAGACCCCGAAAAGTGTGATAATCAGGGAAATCAATCTTAAGCTTTTAGAGTCACGAGCACGAGTTCTTTATTGTCTCTGATGAAGAAAACACTTATTTCCAGCATTCGTGCGTATTTTCTTAATAAAAAAGTTATCAACAGTTTACTCATAAGATTGTTGTAAAACTGTTCTATTTGAAGACAAATCTTCAAATCAAAATATATTTCATCAATGCTTGATGAAAAAATCGTTCTTTTGCCATTTTCATTCATAAATATAAATCAAACGAAATCGAATATTGGGTTGAACTGCGTGGACTAAGGTGGTCCAAAAAATTGGCTTCCCATTTTTGGTGAGCGATCCACCCCAATTAGTTATTTTTTTGGAAAAAGAAATTCTCTATTTTTTTCAAATCTGGTCAGCATTAACCCGTGCTTCCGGGCTTTTAAATTAACATTAAATATTTCGTTGAAAATGAATTCCTCACTTGAAAATTTGACTATTCTATTTTAAGCTGAAAATTTATCTGTTTTTAGGTGAAAATTCAACTATTCTGTTGAAAATACTGTTAAAAAATCTTTTGGTATAAAAGTTTTATCAGAAACTTTTAAAAACGATTAGAAAACTATTACAAACTTTAAGAAAGATTTTTTGAAAATTTCGTTGTCAAATTGAGCAACCGGATCGAATGAGGACATTCTAAAAAAAAATTGTTAAAAACTATGGCAGCTCATCCCGCTCGAGCCGAAAAAATGTATGTCCCCTTAGAAATCTGAATAATTAAAACTTCATCTTTTTGCTGAAAAATTCATTTCTTTGGTTGAAAATTGAACTATTTTTTTTGAAGGTTTCACGTTTTTTTCACTGAAAATTTGTTTTTCAATAAATGAAAATGTAACTATTTTATTTTTGGTTCGAAAATCGTCTTTTTTAGTTGATAACTCATGTATTTTCTTGAACATTAGTCTTTTTTGTAGAAAATTAATCTTTTGGGTTGGAAATTCAACTATTTGGTTAAAAATCCATAGTTCTAGTTAAAGATACATCATTTTAGTTTACAGTGAATTTTTGTAACTGAAAATTTAAATATTCTATTTTTTGTGGAGAATTTATATTTTTTTATAAAGTCTTTTAAAATAAAAATTTATCTGTTTAGTTTAAAATTTAGTATTTGACAAATAATTAATATCTTTGGTTGAAAAAAATGTCTTTCTTCAATGTTTGATTGAAAAATGTCTTTTCTTTTTCATCGGTAAATTATTACGGTATATTTTTTTAATATGAGTTTAAAATATATAATCAATAATAAATATAAATAAAGCAAAACGAAATCGAATAATGCGGGCATCGTAACTATGGTCCAAAAATCGACGTTCGATTTTTGGTGTGCGATCCACATTGATTTGTTCTGTTTCCGGAAACAATCTCTATTTTCTTTTTTTTTCAAATCGGTCAAAACGGACCTGTGCTCCCGGGATTTGCCAATTAACATACAATTTAAAGGTAGTTGTCGTACTAAAAATCACATTTCTGAAAACAATAGTTTCTCTATGATTGTAAAAATTAAAATGATATTGATGCTGTCATTTTAAATAAAAACCCTACTTTTTAATGAAAAAATTGAATAAAAGCATTTATTTTAACTTTATTTTGCAATTGAATTTTCCTTAGAATTTTTTTCTTTACCGCACGGAGAAGAAGATATCGCACAATGATATTGCAAAACCTCTATGTTGAAATAACGCGCAATATGATAACGTACAAGTAGGTTCTAGAGCTTTGTACGATATTAAAAGTCACGAACATCGTTTGGCCACTAGTGTAACCCTCGTATATATAAAATAATAAAATAATAATATGATGTAAAATCTTCCAATGTACGATATCATGATTTTACGCTATTATAATGCGATAATTACGATATATAACACAGGAATTACGGTATATATTGCAATTTGTCCGATATTGTTTTCTCCGTGCAATTTTTAAAAAATTGTTTAATTTGAATAAACAATGGTTCATTTTTTCGCAGAAAACATTTTCTAGATTTCCACTGATTTCAATTTTGAGTATAAATTTTTCGATGACTAAAATCATTTAAACGATCGTTTCTAAGGAAAACATAATTCAAAAAATAACTGAATTTGAATACCATTTACATTTTTTTAAATTGGAAATAGTTTAGTTGTATTGAATATTTTTCATGAAAAAATAAGTGATGAATTATTAAAATTCAACCATTTTTTTAAATTAGAGAAGCAAAAGTAAGAAAAAATCTTTTTCAAAAACTATTGTTAAAATAATTATTTTTTATAAGCCGCAAATCTTAAAATAACAGAAATTTTTTCTTTGAGAATCATAATTTTTTGCACGATATCTATCCATCCACTATCCATGCTAAATACAGCGTTTTGTTTCTGACTGTGATTTATATTTATTCAATATGTGTTAAGTTTTTGAATATTTTAAAATTAATTTGAACTGTTCATATAATAATTATTTTTTTACACACTTTTTTATAGTAAATCGTGGAAAGTTACTTTTTTGCGATAAGTTATATGGTTGATTAATCTTTCAAATAATATTTTAACATATTTTGCAATTACCTAAACAATGTCAATGCTCAGAAATTTATTTATTATTTATAGCAGTTATTTGTGATTCACTTAAAGCTATTGGATTTCGGTTTTTCAATATTTATTAAATAAATTCTTTATATACCTTTTTTATTTATTTAACTGATTATTGTTGTTATAAATGAGCGCTTGAAGCATGCACATTTCTATTTACCAAACTTTTTTTTAAGTCTTACAGAAATTAAAAAGATTCATATTTATATAGGTTATTACACCATTAAGCCATTTCCCTTTCGGGGTAGGCGTGACTCACTCGGTAGGGGAAAGGAGTAGTGCGTGGAAAGGATAGAGATTTTTCAGATTTATCCAGAATTCTCGTGCTATTTAAGTAAATAACACGTTCGTTCCGCAACACTGCTCCGACCCAGGTTGCTGATCAATCTCTCTAGCAATTACCCCAAGAGAAGAACCTCACGAAGTCGTTATGTAAGGTTCCCCACTTGGGTCCATTAATAGCAAAGGTCTTTGTTTCAGGCATCATTCACTCTACTGACACTCTTTTTATTAACTATTTGCCGCCATACTTTCCTGTCCTGGCATACATCTCTAGCTTCTTTTATGTCCATGCATTTTTTCATGCAGGCTCTCGTGTTTCTGTGACTTCTTATGTCTCTTCTAATTAGGGTCTCATTCACACATTCTAACCATTCTTTCCGCGGTCTACCTCTAGGCATGCTGCCATTTACTTTACCTTGATACACTTGTTTCGTTAGCGTTCATTTGGCATTCTCTCGACATGTCCGAACCATCTTAACCGATTTCTTTCCCACGTCTCCACTAGCGTCTCTTCAGCACCACATTCTTTTAGAATTGTCTCGTTACTTACTTGGCCCATCAGAGTTTTCCCACATATTATGCACATGAATCTCATGTCAATTGCGTTAATTTTACTCTTATCTTTTTCTTGATAAGTCCATGTCTCGCTACCGTATAGTACAGTCGGTACAAATATAGAATTATGTATTGCCATTTTAGCTTTATTTTATACATTTTTCTTCTGATAAGGGGACCTGCTCTACCAATAACCTTCTTACCTTAATTTATTCCTCTATCTAATTCCTCATCTATCTTCCCATCCCTAGTAAATAAGCTACCAAGGTATACGAACTTATCAACTTGTTCAATTCTCTCACCATTTAATAAAATATTGCATAGTGTTTTCTCACTCTTTCCTCCGAATATCATAGTTTTTGTTTTATTTGCATTAATTTTGAGGCCCATGCTCTTCATGCTTGCATCTAGTTTATTCAACATTCTTTGTAGGTCTTCGATAGACTCTGCCAT
>NC_046662.1:81494530-81518930 GCF_010883055.1 Belonocnema kinseyi | reverse complement strand
CCTTGTCAAAAGCTTTTTCTAGGTCAACAAATGCACAGAAAACTTTTTTTCCTACTCTCAAACTTTTTTCTGTTATTTGACTTAAGCTAAATATTTGATCCGCACATGACCTTCCTGGCATAAACCCACTTTGGACTTCCCAAATCTTTGCTTCTGTTATTTTCATTACCCTATAAATAAGTATTTATAAATATATTTTACTTACGTTGCTTAATAAGCTAATCCCTCTGTAATTATTTTACTGGCTTTTCTCTCCCTTTCTCTTGTATATTGGTACGATAATCGCTTTTTCCAATCGTCTGGGACGTCTCCCATCTCGAAACATAAATTTCTCGATTCGCACACTGTATGTGGTATGTACTCGCCACCGTGTTTAAGCATTTCAGCGTTAATACCGTCTATCCCGACAGCCTTACCGTTTTTCAAGGTCTTAATAATATCCCTAACCTCAGTGACACAGACTTTCTCAATTGAGTTTTTCATCGCATCGTGTTCAACATCGCAGTTGCGGTGTTCTATAGCTTTATCTCCGAATTGTCTCCTAAAATAGTCTCTGAAAGTCTCTAGTATTCCGTCTGCATTATATACCATTTCCCCCCTACTATTTCTCATGTTGGCAATTTCTGTACTTTTGTTTCCTTTCATTTGTTTATAAAGTAGTTTCCTGCTTCCTTCAAAGTCGTTTTGTATTTTTATCTCTTCTTCTGCTCTAATTGTATTTTTACTTTTTTTAACTAATCGTTTAAGTATCCTGTTTTCGCGTCTATAATCATTTCTACGTCTATTTCTTTCTTCATTGCTAAGACCTGTGATGTTCAAAGTTCTCTTGTACGCTTTTCTTTTTGCTTTTTGGGCAGCCTGAATTTCCTCATTCCGCCACGCATCACCAGACATTCTTCCTAAAACTGCTATACCACACACTTCGATCGCACATCTAACAAGGATATCCCGTAACATTGTCCAGGCGCCCTCTATATCTTTGTTTTTTATACGGTCCTCCCATGTTGCCCTATCTATGCTTTCAGTTATCTTATTTTGGAAATCTATTCGCACATCTTGTTTCTGTAGGTTCTCAATTTTGATTCGCGTTTGTTTTGCTTTCTTGGTTCTCTTTTTTCTCCATACCCGACCTAAGTTAATTTTTGAGATCACAAGGTAATAATCAGTATTGCATTCAGGACCCCTCATGACTCTTGTATCTTTGACTAACTCTCTTAGTCTTTCATCCGCAACAACAAAGTCAATTATACTGCGGCTATTTCCTTTAGACCAGGTGTACATGTGAATCATTTTATGTCTAAACCAAGTATTTTTAATAAACAGACCCCTTTCTAAGCATAGACCAACTAATTTATTTCCGTTATAGTTTGTTCTTGGATCCCCAAAATTGCCTAATACTCTTTCTGCATCCTGATTTTGGATGCCCACCAAACCGTTCATGTCTCCTAGTAGAATTACTCTTTTCCCATGTTCGCAAATGTTTATTGTGTCATTTAACGTGTCCCAGAAGGTGTCTTTTACTTCTCTAGGATCACTATCAACCGGCGCGTAGCATGCTATGATAAATAGCCTTCTGATTCCTACTTTCATTCTAGCCCACAGCAGTTTGGGAGACACGAAACCATGGTCTCCGAGATGCTGCTTTTGCTCTTTCATTCAAAATCAGACCTACTCCTTGTTTACTCAAATGTTATTAGGTTCACACAAACAATTCAGAATAATAAGGAGACCAAACTGCCAGTGGAAAGTCTTTCGGAACTGGCACTAGAAGCATTACCTCAAGTGCCAGGCTTATTCTCAGCAATAGTGAATGTGAGTGCGCATGTGCGGAGTTGTCCTCTTCCTATTCATGGGAAACTGTGCGAGTCAGAATGTTTGTCAAATGGGAGAGTTTACCGTTCGTTAGGGGTCGTTACCGAACTTACATAAACGGCCGCGGTATTCGAACTCAAATTAAGAAAAGTAAAGTGTTTTTAAGAAAATTATAAAAAATGAGTGGAAAAAATATAAGGCATAGACTGTAGCTTGATGAAAAGTTAAACTGCAAAGTCGGAAATCATTACTGCAAACGAAAGTGAAATATTTGTTAGAGAAGTAAGTTTTGGACAGTAAAAAATCTACCTTGCCTCCTATTGGTGAAAACATACCCTTCTAATGAATTTTTCGTTTCTTTATTAATAATTTTTTCCAACTTTGCAGTTTATCTTTTTGTTGAGCTGCATTCCACGTTTCATATTTTGTTTCATTCATTTTTTATCATTTTCTTTATAAAACTTTACTTTGCTTACTTTGATTTCGAATTTCGCGGCCGTTTCTATAAGTTCGGTGGCGCTTCCTAATGAGCGGTAATCTGTCCCATTGACTTAAGCTAAAGAGGTTGTATTCGTTTGTTGATCATCAAATGAACGATACTTCGACAACAAATGAAAAGCCGCCTCAGTTAACTGCGTCCTGCAATTTCTAATACATATTAATATTTCTGTGGCTCATATTTCTGGTTGTGTGCTGTAGTTTTTCAAAGTTTTTTGTGGATTGTATGAATAATTCCATAACATAACTGGTGCGTACAAACTCATAGTAGGTAAGTAATCATAATATATTACAATAAATCATCCGTAGATCGAAAAAACGATATTCTAATTTTTAGAATTTCCCACTAAGTTGAAGAGTATTGGGAACTTAAATAGGCGCCAAGAATATATTCTTAATGTACGGTGGTGGCCCTCTTACCTTAAGGGCATGTGATACTTAGAAAATTGTCGATTTCAGCAGTTTTAGGTTCACCCAGCTTTTTTTCTAGAATAATAAATAATTTGTCTTAAAAATTTGGGAAATGATAGCGAATATGCTAACGGACGTCCCCACACACTTTTTTTGTAGATTAATTCAAAAAAGTTTTAATTTAGCAAAATGTGATTAATTTGTATAGCGCTTAGGAAATAGTATCGATTTTTTCAGTATTAAATTCCCCCGGCTTTTTTCCTAGGATAAGAAATATTTTGCCTTCAAAATCTGGAAAATGATAAAGAACATGCTAATGGACGTCCCCACACACTTTTTTGTGTTTTTTTATCAAAATTTTTTTGATATTGCTAACAACATGCGTGTATATTTCGAGGTTATGTGTGTTACAATTCACCCAAGCGTTACTTCCAAACTACATAATATTTTTGGCCGAAAACTTTTGACTTACAAATAAACATAGTAACTAATCTCCCGGAACTAACCCCTTTTGCAGGCAATCAAATAAGTTTATTTCATAAATAATTTCCAGATTATTGGAAAGGCAGAGATGAAAAACGAGGTAACCTCAAAATAATGCATATGCATAAAATTTTTATTCAGCACAATAATCTTTTTTGTTATTATCCCTCAAAAAAGAGTCCGGGGACGTCCGTTATGATATTTTATTGCATTTCGGAATTTAGTTTTTAAAAATTTTCATTTTTGTGGAAAAAAGGCGGGGAAACTGTAAGTATCACATGCCCTTTAAGAACAAATATTCTTATAGCACTCTAACCTCTAAATCTCAACTTGGACATAATTTTTTCGACTTTCGTGGTCGAAAATACGGTTAGATATTTGTGTGAAAGGTGATTTTCAGCACATGAGGCTTTGCTCGTGCGAGAAACGTCTCACTAATCACGTCTAAGTAACCAACTTTCACATCCGTATCGAAATATACTATCATTTTATTTCAAGAACTTCCCACTATAATCTCATTTTAAGAATATTACTAAGAGTATGTCTGTAAGAATATGATACTCTTAATATTAGAAAATCGTTTTTTCGGTGTAACAAATCAGTAAGGCGTAATTCAAATTGATAAATGTATCATCTTCATCTTTATTAATAAAAATGAAATTCTGTTCGCTGGTAAGAGCATCACTTGAGAATGGCTGAACTGATTTAAACTCCTAATAACGTAATATTTGTTTATTTAAGTTCTCGGATGAAAAATGGTTAGAATGAGTAATGAGAGAAAGCGACTTAGTAGAACTGAGTGCACAAAACAGTAGTGCACAAATCACAAAGTTACGATTTCATTGACAAAAAATTGTAATTAATATGATTGTGAACTAGGGTATCAAATTGTAAATTTCGGTAGAGGCGGAAAAATTTGAATAGCCTACTGGCAGCAAATGTGTAAATCCGCCACTATGTGGACACTTTTGAGATTCACAGATTCTCCGGCGAGAAAGCAAAAGACCTCGCGAAAGACACGCGAATACCAACGGGGTGCCAGATGGCGCGTCACGCGATGCCGCGCAAATTTAAATTTGTATTTATGAAAAATAATTGCAGAAAATAATTAATTACATTATTATGCGTTATATTAAGATTTTATTGACTATTCATAAAATTTCAATTGAAATTCCTGGAACCGATGATAAATCTACGATAATATTGTAATAATAATGTTTATTCTTTTATTTTCAAAAATGTTACATTTGACATTTTTATAATAATGAAAGATTTTGAAAGATTTTTTTTAACTGAAAAAACTCGTCGTTTGTTTGATCGAATTCTACTCAAAAACTTTTTTCTTCTTTTTCCACGATCCATTTTTTATAAAAAATATTAATTTTGAACGCATTTGCACTTGACAGGTATCACATAAGGCATAACAAATGTTCGCGTCCGGTGCCCTAACTTGGGACCTCTTTCAGTACGCCTGATCTTCAACAGAGGCGCTCTTATCTGTATCCTGCCAGGGCCGTCATGTTACCGTATGTACTGTATAATTCAGACTGCCTGACTGAATAATAAGAAGGGAAGGTTATTTGGCCCGTAAACGGACGGGATCAGGGCCGTTACATAAATTTATTAATCAAGCATCCTGAGCCAGACCTGATACGGACTTTTTTTTAAATATGGCAAAATAAGGCAATTTACGCACAGAACTGATCAATAAACGATGCAGTGTAAGATATTAAAAAAAACTAGAATTTCCTCCAAAAATCCTGTGAAAGGGAGTGCGTCATGTTGATTGTTTAAATAATTTCGAAAATAAAAATTGCCTTAGTAATTGCCAAATATCTATTAAAAATATATTACTCTCAAAATTTGTTAATTGTGTTATTAATTTCAGAAAATAACAACTGTGCATAAATTACGAGAAAAAAATTATTTAAACAAACGAAAATTGTTTTGATTATTACCTTATGTGTTAAGCGAGAAATATTGTTTTCGAAATTCACCAACTGTATCGTGTATCCCGAAAAATAATTACTTTTCACACTTGACAGAATAAACAATAGTTTAAATATGAAGTAATTGTGTAAACAATTAAAAATAATTCAAAAATAATTGAAGACTTGTCAATTGTGGAATACAAATAATTCATTGGGAAAAAGTTCCAGAAACTACCATCTTCAGTATGAATATTATGTAAAACTACTATTTTGGTTTTTTACATTCTTTTAGGAATTTTTGGGACACATTACAAGGGATTTGGGCGGGAGGGTCAAAATGAAAAGTTATTAGTTGAACATTATTTCCTCAACACTCCTTAAAAGTTAACTAAACTTTAATTTATAAACAGTTTACAAGTACTTCAATTTTCCATTTGTTCGAAAAGCTTGTTTCTGTAACTTGAAAACTCATGTTAATTTCAAAAGCCTAGAGAACGGGTTAATATTGATCGAATTGCAAAAAAAATATATAGGCAAATTACAAAAAGTACAAAAAAGTGTTTCGTAGCCTATTAAGTCGTTAACTAAGTGGTTTAAACCTGACCTTTTCATACTTTCATTCCCCTATTACACCTCCCCTCAATGAACCCTGCGCCCCCCTTCCACAACTTCTTCCGTCACTTCTTCCTCCTCCCATTGTTCTCCAACGAATACTCATCTTCCACTTCTTCTGTTCCCCAACTCTTACTTTCCACTCCCTACATAACCTAATTTCTAATCATTCCCATTACTTCTCCTCACTTACACTCATTTCTCCTACTTTCCCTCCCAAATCTACTCTACTTACCTTCTCCACATTACCTCCATCTTTCCCTAGTTCCTGTCCACTCTCTTCCCTTCACTTCCCCTAATCCTCCTAATTTTTCATACGTAATCTACTCCTGATCCCCTTTCTTCCCCTAATTATTCTTTTCTCATTTTCCCTAACTTCCTAAATGGGCAGTATACTTTTCGCTGCCGACCTTCACAGGTAGGCACTGGCTGATGGCAACGAACGTCTACTTACACTGCACAGACTACGGATCTATCTCCTCCTCTATTACTCCCTCTCAAACAATGTCCGGCCCCACTCTCCTTCACCCTTTCTAGTTGCGTAATATCTCACATTGTACTGAAAATAGATTTGTTTCCTATTTTCCGCACCACCCTGGTGGTAAAGCATCATAATGCGCGTATTTTTCGTGAAGCAAATAGAGTTCTGAAATCTATAGGACAAATGAAAATTGTTACATTTAATGTGTGTTTGAAGTTGAATCTCTTTCAAAACTTCAGTGACATGGAAAACATTTGGATGCGTTTGATTTAAAGACTAATTGAAATGACGGTGGAAAGATTCACAACCATTTATTGTTTGTGCACTTGCGGAGTCAGTGCAAACTTTGCAGACAGCAGCAAAACATTGTTGATATGTGGAAGTTTTTTTATTTTTCAACAAACAGTAAACAAGTGGAACATAATGTGCATTAAAATAGACGTGCAGTGTGAAAAGTTGATTGAAGAATTCAACACAATAATCAAATGTACCATTAATGTAAAATAACTTCGAAAGAGTTAATAGTTCTAAATTTTCATCAGTTGTAAAAATTACAAAATTATCAGTTTCATTATTTAAAGTTACGAAATCCTCACCGAGTTTAGTTTTTAAATCCAAATCGCTAATCATGCGTTGCAAATAAAACTAATAAGTAATAGGTTAATGCACTTTAGTCTACTTCTAAAATTAAGAATGCGGAAAATAAAAAGTGTACGACGGAAGGATGGACGAACACCCGCACTCTATAAGGGTTTCTGCTTGGAGCTACGGAACTCTAATAATGGAATTTCTTCTTGCGGAAAACGAACAAACTACTATCTGTCCAAAAGCTATCTAAACCTTAATGTTTGTACTGGTACGCTATTGGGGTAAAAATAATGTGCTTTTTCATATTTTGCAATAAAAAAATGATTTTTTAAACTATTTATTTTAGAAAATGGACTTGCGATGTTTTACTAGTCGCGGAAAGTCAATAATACAAGGCAAAAAGAACACAAGGTCACTTGCGGATGATGCCTTTGTCGAAGAGCTCGGGCGCAGCCTCAAAATACATCAAAACATACGTAAGGGACACTATGTATTTAGTGGCTGTTGCTAACTAACCCGAACGATCGCCGCCAGTCTATTGTCGAATTTAGCCGGGACTTATTTCCCGTGGATTTCCGATCAGAGTCTGAACTAATTCACAAGGTGAATCCACGAGCGATTCTTTTCGTTTTTCAATTCGCGCCGCACTCTGTCACTTTTACAACGCAAAAAAGACACAAAGTTCTTTAGGTTCTTTTTCATCTATATGCGGATGACGTATTGCCTACCTTGTAGAACTTTTAGGACACGCAAAGTGCTTTGGGTATCTTTTTATGTCGTATTTTTCAACTTTTTCGACTTTCCTCATTTATAAACAATCGTTTTTGGCAATAAATATTAATAATTAATATATTTTATTATCACAGTTAGATGTAGCTTTCTCTTGCGAATACAACGATAACAAAAACTCATTTTTCATAAAAATGTCACTTATGTATCTTTTTAGTTTGGACGGCAGTATACTGATACGGAATTTTGAAATTTTTTGTTTATTAACAATGATTACCTTATGAGTAAAGTTTAAAAAGTACCATTAACTTTAACGATCAGTTTAAAATACTCAACTTTAAATAACTGTAAGTCCCGGCGAATATATTTTAAAAATTTGCAAATAATATATAAATTTCTTCGATGCTTTCTGTGAAAAATTATTTTAAATTTAATAGTTAGAAATAATCATTCATTACTAACTGCTACTCCTACAACTACGACTATCTGTTACGCTTACTTCTATTATAAGTTCCGGTCCATCTATAATCGGAAAGCTCTTTGTATTCTCTGAAGAAGAAAATAATTTTTTAAACATTTTAGCACAATTTTTTGCTTATTGACAATACATACATTATTTTCGAAAGCCATTCAAAGTTGAGTATTCTGGAATGCTCGTAAGATAATGGTACACTACCGTTGGAAATTGTCTGTAAGACCAGCAACAGCAGTATTAAAAATGACTTCTGACTTCAAAACGCGATTATACTCATTCAAAAAAGGAGCGAGAAACTATTTTAAAAGTCAGTTGGAAAGCTTAGTAAATTCCGCATCGAGTAACCTGTAAAAGAGATATTCTTGACTTTTAAAAGAGAATAGGCCACGTGCGTTGTTTTAAAAATAAATGCAAGAACTTCTCGAATTCTGTACCTCGCTTTAAGTTTTCGGCAAGACCTAGGAAAGTTATAGCAAAAATCTGAAATTCATACTACATAGTCTTCAAACTTTTATCTTCAATTTTAGCAAATACAATTTAAAATTTTTTTCCAATTATCGATATACGATCAAAAATGACCAAGTCTCAAATGCCGAGAATTTATCAGATTCTGTTCCTTAACTTCAATTTGTGCCGTGACTTAGGAAACCTATGGAAAAAATTGAAATTGGCAAGTCTTAATCTTTGAAATCTTATCTTGAATTTAAGCTGATAAAACTTCAAATATATTCACAGGCTTTAAAGATATGATTAAAAATGTCCAAGCGCATCTGCGTTTAGTTTCAGTCGGCGATCACCGCTCTTGGCCAGGCCCGCATGGGCATTTTTAGTCATATCTCGAAACCCCGTCAAGATTTTTCAAGTTTTATCGACATAAATTTAATTTAATTCATAAAAAACTGTGGGCTTTTAATTTCAGATTTTTGCTACATTTTTCCTAGGTTTTGCTAAAAATTGAAGTCGCGGTACAAAATTCAAGAAATTCTTGCATTTTCTTCAAAACTTCTCACGCGTTTGATTCTCTTCAAGTAGTCACAAATATCTCTATTAGAGGTCATCAATGGAAAATTGAATAAAATTTCCAACGATTTCTTAGAAAAGTTTCTCACTTCTTTTTTCAAAGAGTAATCATCTTTCAAAGTCAGCAGTGATTTTTAATACAACTCGCGCTGGTCGCATAGACAATTTCCGTCGGAAGTGTAGTGGAGAGTAGAGTATGATGCCGGGCTTTGAATGAAATGTCCTGTAAATTATAACTAAAATGTGAGTTTGATGCATGTATTTTTTGATGAGATGCTCGCATCATCCGGTTACATATGTCATTATTCAAAACCGATTTTTACTATGTCATCATTTGAAATTCAATTAATTCGTTAGCCTTGCATCTCGGTCAGCGTACCCCGTACCATGGGTCATGGTGTCCGTCATATTACTGCCAGTTTATTTTAAGAATATGAACATTGCAGAATAAAAAGTACAAAATATAATCATTCTTGAGAGTATAATGTAATGAAAAAAATTACTCGAGACATGATCAGCACTAAATAAATGTGT
This sequence comes from Belonocnema kinseyi, assembly GCF_010883055.1. Lineage (NCBI taxonomy): Eukaryota > Metazoa > Arthropoda > Insecta > Hymenoptera > Cynipidae > Belonocnema > Belonocnema kinseyi. The sequence goes on along the minus strand of NC_046662.1, from coordinate 81,509,356 downwards.
TCTTACCAATCAGAGTAAAGTATGTCGCAGAACTTAGTTCAAACCTTTTACTCCTTGAAAATTCTAGTCAGCGTGTGAATATTTGTAATTGCTCTTAACAGTTATCTTGCTTACCGACATGTACAAAAGGCGTGAAAATACAAAACTGGCATTGATCAATAATATTCGAAATCATATTTATTGAGTTATTGTTCAAACCATTTAATTAGGACCATTCTAATAAATAAATAGAATTCCTTGATGTGTGCTTGAAATGATAAATTATAAATAGGAATGGAAACAGCTTTCCAAAAATAAGTTTTAATATTTGTAGGTTATAACCTCAAAGTTTTTATGTCAGTCTCTTTCAAAATACTAAAACATGAAATTGCGCGGTTAAGTAAAGAGAATCTTTTCAATTATATTTTAATGAAAAATTGTAAATACGAATGGGAATACATTTATAACTTCTAAAGAAATAAAATGTGAACTTTGCACTACCCGTATTATTATTATTATTATTATTATTATTATTATTATTATTATTATTATTATTATTGTTAAATATAACATCAAGTCACGTTTCGAATTTCCTCATTATTTGTATAAAAATATTAAAATTACGATATTCACAAGATTAGTAACTTTCTGAGTTTTTCTACGTCATCGATCAAACTACCGACGTTTTATCAAGCACTGTTGCCATCTTCACACATTTTTTTGTACACCATGCCCCTTATCTCATCTTGCAAGATTTTATCAAGTTTAATATATTTAGAACCTTTATAAAAACAATTTATTTTATCAAAAGTTCAAAGAAATACTTCACCTATTAGAATCTAACAATTTCATGCTTCAAATATTTCAAAATATGCTCTAAGTGCTTGTTTTTTGCCAAAGACTTTTCCATCTGTTTTCGTCGAAACCGTTTTTTCATAATAATTATTCTGACGCGCATTTTCAAATAAAAATTGTATTGGATCACTATTTTTTCAAACAAATAAAGTTATTTTATGCAAAAAAACTAATATGAAAATCAACAAAAGTGGGCATTTTTTTAATTGACACCATGCCCCACACTGACATCATACCCCACTCTCCCCTACTTCTTACTCCTTTACTCATCAATTTACTCTGTATCATTATAGGGAAAAACTCCATCTGCGACATCTACTTTGTCCTATATTAAAATTTTTGTTTCTGCTGAGATTTTTACTATAATCTGTATAAAAATGTAGGTCTCTATATTTTGTGGGCATATGTTAGGGTAGATGGACCATAAAAAATCGAAAGTAGAAATTTCAAAGGAATACATTTGGACGATCTTAATGCCCACCCAGGAAAAAATTGCTGTAAGGAGGATTCGATTCGTCGAATCCTCACCCCTTGTTTGGACCACTTACATAACAAGTTACTGAACCTTGTGGTGCAGGTATCAATGTAATTACGCACATAAACTGCCATTAGCGCCGCATAGCATTGCATAACCCCCTGTAATGTACAGGATTGGTCTATTGGTTCGCATCTCACGTCCAGAAATTTCTTGCGAGTGGCAGCAGCCCTTAGATAGCAAGGCGTTTACGGCGGCATCCCATCGGCCTGATATAATCGAACCTTTGGCAGAAAGAACTTGAAAGTTTTCTGCGTTCCACGCGCATGAAACGTTCAAGCATTGGGCTGGTTTCTTTGGCCCAAGCGAGTTTGGGTTTGGGCCACGTTTAGGACACAAGACGTGTCGGAACCCGAAACTCCTAACAAAAAACAAGAATCAATTCCAAAGGATATATCGTTACATCCAACCCAAGTCCCTAGATCCTCAAATATTTTTATTGTCAATAAATTTTTATTGATCTGTTTCGATTTACAAAAATAGAATAAAACTCTTCTCCATGCCAATTATTTCGTCCTTCTGCTTATAAGAAGAAGATCTTTCGAATTCTCTCGACAATTTTTAGTATATTAGAGAGTTGCTTTTCTAATTAAGATAAAATTATATTTAATAATCTTCAAATTCATCCCTTCACATTATCCTCATTTAATCTCTTATGCTTTCGCTCACATGCCGCGTGCTTTTGTATCTTCATTTGTTTTCTACCACCCGGTTTGACAGTATATTAGTATATGTTTCAGTTTGACATTTTATCAAATTACACGTCTTTTTTTGCAAACATACTTTTCTCATTTTTAACCTTATTTTTCAACTGATTTTTTGAAACATACTACTTTTACGGCTTTCTTAGTGTGAAATTCTTTTACAAAATTTGACTTTCTCTGAGTTTATGTTTTTAATGATTTTTTCTGCACATGAAATTCTGCTTACATTTAAAGTTGTTGCAACTGAATGGAAATTCTTTACTTTCAATTGGAATTTCAGATTCTCATCCATGTCCATGCCCGAGAAATATATCAACATTACCATTTTTACTGTTCACAATTGAGAAATTTGCAATTCAAAAAATGAAAACTTGAAAAAATTTGAATTTCAAATCTCGAAAATTCGACTATTCCAATAATGCATTTGGAATTTCATTATTATTTATTATACACAATTTATCATTAGTCTTAAGGCATATATATTAAAAATTTAAATTTAAATTTTTTTAATCAACGTTGTTATTTTTACTATTCGCAGTAGAAGAATTTGTAGTTGCAAGTCTATAAAATTAAATAAATGTCAATATTTAATCTACAAAATTGAACCAAGCCAAAAAAAGAATTCAAAATAGCATTGTTTTATATTACACACATTAAATACTTTGCAAATGTACAAAATTGAAGAATTGCAAATTGCAAATCGTTAAAATTTGAGAATCTTCATTTGTATATCTTAAAAATTAAACTATTCAATAACAGAAAAAAACGTTCAGAATTGAAACCTTTAGAATATAAATCTTAACAATTGAATATTTTTTATTCTATAATTTCAAAATTTTCAATTCTAACTCTTTAAAATCAAAAAATTTCAAATTGTAAATCTTTAAATTGGAAAACTTTTTATTTTTAAATCGACAACTATGAGTTATGCAAATTTTACGCGTTACAATTTAAATTCTGTAATTTTGATCATGAGAATTGTTTATTTTATCAATTTAAAAGATTTATGATTGAAAACCTTTGTATTTTGATCATAAAAATCATTACAATTTAAGAATGTTCATTCATAAATTTTTAAAATTGAAGAATTTCAATTTGCAAATCAAAAATCGAACAGTTTTCAATTTTTAATACCAATTGTCTACCGCTACGGAATTTTCCCTCTCAGGGAAGCTTCCATAATACTTCTCAGTACCTCGTAAATAATCGAAATTGTTGAAATTTGAATTTTAGATCGTTATTGTTGACGAATTTTTAATTTTGAGAACTCAAAATAAAAATTTTTGCAAGTTTTAGGTTTTACAATTAAAATTCTGTAATTTTTAAGATTTACATTAGAAATTTAGTCACTTTAGAAGATTTACCAATGGAAATTTTTTATTTGATTTCCAAAATGATCCTAATATTTAAAATTAGGAATTTTTATTCATATATGTTTGAAATTGAAGAGATTTCAATTGTAATACATCTTCAAAATTAAAGAATTTTTAATCTTAAATCTTTACAATTCAAATAATAAAACAATGTTCAAAAATAAATAACTCCCAAATATAAATCTTGAACATTAAATTGTAAATTAAAAAAAAATAAAGCGTGTTTAATTTTTACAAATATATTTTGATACATTTTTTTAAATAAACATTTTTTCATCATAAAAATCACAACAATTATTTAGTTTTAATCGTTTATCTTTAAAATTAGTTATTAATTAATTAGTTATTTTAATTTAGATAATTTAAAATAAAAACCATGCATATTTTTTAAGTTTTGCAAATATAAAAGGCTGTAATTTGTATGATGTACATGCGAAATTTTTTTAATTTCATAAATTTGGAATTAAACACTTGATTTCTGAAGTTAAAAAATTTCAAAATAAAAAATTGTTCAATCATACACATTTCTGAAATTAAAGAATTTTAACTTGTTATTTTTCAAAGTTGAAGTATTAAAAAAATGTTAAGTATGTACATAATTTTAAATTATACACATTAAAAATTGAATTATTTTCAATTGCAGCTCTTCAAGAAAGAAATAATTTTAAAAATTGTTCAAAATTTTATGATTTTAAACTATAAACTTTCACAAATAAGCAAGTTTCGACAATGTTTAACTGTAAGCATGTTTAAAAATGGAACAGTGTCAAAAATGGAAGACATCAGTGAGACTAAGAATTCCAGAATGTTTTTTTAAGAATGGCTTGTTACGATATAAAGTCCCACATTAAGTTACTCATTTTTTTCTCGATTTTTTTTCTTTGCTTAAAACTCCTGCTGGGGTAAAATATTATGTTTAAATAAAAGTTACAGATTACTGAAGGTTCATCAAAATAAAAATACAAATTAAATGAAAATTTTATGAAAGCCGTTGTAGCTATTTTAATATTGATTTTAATTTAATAATTAGGCAATTAAATTGTGAAACGTATAAGTCGCTCGCAGAGATCGCTGTATTTGCTAGTAATTAATCATTTTCAATACAAAAATGTTTTATAATCAACTGGTTTAGATGCGTCCCTGATTAGAAGAGTGGCAAACTCCATCCAGGAAAGTATAGTCAGGTATCTCGCCGTGACGTTAAAGAAACGTCACCACCTCTTGACAAACATCCCGAATCATTTTTTGCGTTGATAGAATCTGATAATGCGCATTTTCAAAATAAAATCGCCAGACGCTGAATAATCAGGAGTCGATGTATAGTCACAAGATACAGCATGTGTACAAGAATTTGAGCCAGTCATGTTGCTGATAAGTCAGCGTGTTTCGCAAGACTGAACGAGTCGAGTGAATTGGATCACTGTTTTATTTTAATTCTTTTCCTAATATTAACAATAATTTTTTATAGACCAGAACACATATATTCTTGAAGGCGCATATATTTCCTCAAAAAAAAAACTACTTCTGACGACTACGACAACAATTGCTAATCTACATTAGCAAATATTGAATCCTACTGACAAAACGACCACGAGACACCTTTGAATGATAATAAAGACCTTGTTAAGATACCGAAATGTTTGAAAGCAAAACAAAGAATTTTTTAAATAGCATCCTTAATATGTCTATCCAAAAAAGGCATTTTTTTAAAAGTAAATAGATTTCTTATTTTTTCAAAATATAAGTTAAAGTAGAAGCAGAAAAGTAAATAAATGATCATAATCTTCAAATTAACTTTTTATGTGTAGCTCTTAATGAATAAAAAATTAATTATAACATCATTATTTTTTCCAGAATATGGTAAACCATTTTTCTCGGTTCCTGATGTACTAAAAAATGTTTAAAATATCAAAAAATTTGGAACGCAAAAGAAATATTTTTACGTTTATATTTCAACTTTTGTTGACATCTCGTTATCGTTAAGTGAATAACTACGAGAATATACAAGGGAAATGATTGAAAACCAGAATCATGTAACTTTTGTGTTTAAGATGATTAACTTAATTTCTTAATTAGATATGAAATCTCTTGAATATTTGAAAAAATTTTGATAGCACTAAATTCTTTTGGAACTATGATTGAGAAAACATATATATACCACGCTTATACAAAAATTACTGTCATAGACATAAACGTTTTTTTTTTTTGTAATTGTTATTAATAACCTTACAGTTTTTTATTTTTCGTCTTTTAAGAGATAAAAATCGGCTCTTCACAGTTCTATACGATGAAAAAGATTAGAACATTAAAGTTTGATTTGAAGAACTGAGGACATTTTTTCTTGTTAAAAAGTCTTGTTTATTTTCGACTGTAATTACAAACAGTTTTTTTTCAGAAAAATGTATAATTATTCATAATTTTTTAAATCTTTAATCATACAATTATTATGTGATGCAACACTGCTCCGACCCACGCTGCTGATCAATCTCTATAGCAATCACCCCAAGCGAAGAACCTCACGAAGTCGTTATGTACGTTTACCCACTTGGGTCCATTAGTGGCCAACTTATTGATTAATTATATCAGTTGCATAGCCAAGGAGTAGGGGGAGTTGATTTTGACCCCCCCCCCTTCTGATGGAACAGGAATACTTGCTTAACCACTGAATTACGGTATATTTATATTTATTAATATACTGGTAGTGCAATATTAAATAAAAATGTGAACAGTAAACTTTTTAATAGGAATAATATAATAATTATCATATATAAATATATAACATAAGATATGTACGTAATATAATGTCATAAAATACAACAATTCGTTTCAAACCCTAGATTCTTTTGAAAAAAGCGCTTTTAGGAGCCGTGTATATATAAATTGGACAATTTTTTATCACCTTGCCCCCCCCCTCCCTCCCTCCTTGTGAATAAACGTGGACGTTCTACGCTGACTCCTCAGTTCACGTGGACTTATTCCATGTTTTATGAAAATTTTGAAATTCGTGGCACTCAAAAACAAGAAAGCCAAAAGTTTTTCTTGAAAACAAAATGAGAAAATGAGCACTGTTGAATTGTCATTATTTTGAAACAATTTTTTCCGCAAGGATGATAAATATGACATTTATATATTATGTCTTAAATAATCCAAATTTTTTCCTGTAAGTAGTAACGCGGACTTCCTCTTCAGTCTTTCAAATCCCCATCTTATGAAATCCTGGCTAGGTTACTGAATTATATGATCATAGACTTTCATCAAATCAGAAATTATTATACATATACGTTTTTGGATTCCCAGAAAAATATGTGGAAAATTTTAAAAAATTGTATATATGATTTTTTCTAATTTTCAAACCGATATATTGAGTTAGCAGAAACTTTTTGAAGTTTGAAACTTTGAACACAGTGATTTTTTCGATCTATTTCAATGTTCGGTCACCCTTTTTTCTTTGAATTAGTTTTTACTGCACGAATTCAATTATTTTAATGTGACAACAGCTTTTTAAAACATTTTATTGTCAAATTAAATTCTGGTGATGAATGTATTTGCGTAGAATATAATTTTTATTTTAAAAAAAAGTTTCAAAGATAATCAAAGATGATACAAAATGATTTTAAAAACTTTTTAAATCCTTTTTAAGGGTCTTTTAGGACCTAAAAACACATGTAAGTTTAGATAGAAAAGTCAAAATAACTATAATTTTAATCAAGTTTTGCAAATCTTTGCTTACATTTATAGTATAATCCAGAACTCTTCCTTCTAAACTTATATGTATTTTAATGTCCTAAAAGACCCCTGGAAAGGATAATGAAAAATAAATATATGATAATAAATTAAAATATATCGAAAAAATTACTGTTTTTAAAGTTTTAAACTTCGAAAAGTTTTTTATAACTCAAGATATCATTTCGTTCTAATATGCTGAAAAAGATTTTTGCTAGCAACAGTCAAAATTAAAACATATATATAATTTTTGCTTCCTGGACCATAAAAATCGATATAAAAAAATTTAAATTGCTCGCGACACGCATATTTTTTGAAGCCAGGAAAATTTTATTTTACTGAATGATACGCCAAAATTTATTATCTCTGAAACATCGATTTTCAAATCAAAATGATGTTTTACGTAACAACATTCATCGTCAGAATTTTTTCCGCTAAAAGTTAAAAAAAATCGTTTTCACATCAAAATAAATAAATTCATACAATAAAAACTATTTCAATGAAGACGCGGTAATCGACCATTGGAAAATATTGAAAAAATACCTGTTTCAAACTTCAAAAAGTTTCTGCTAACTGAAGATATCGTTATATAAATCTGAAAGGAATCATGAAGACTCATTTTGATACGCAGAAAAAGATTTTTTCTAGCCATAAACCTTGTCTTAAAATACGTCTTTCGACTTCCCAAACAACAAATCAAACAATTAAAAATCACAGTACGTGTTTTAAGACTTGTTCGGATTGCTAAAATCTATTAGGTAAATTTTGACGATTTTTTTTCGCTAAGAGTGCTTGATTTTTTTCACGCACAGAGGCTTCCTTGTTTACAGTTTAAAGAAAATTTTCGATCTGTTTTTATAATTAAAACACGTGTTTTAAGACTGTACGAATGTCCAGAATCTATTAGGGCTTAGAGCAATTTTTACGTTTTTTTGATAAGGGTGCTTAGTTTCTTTCCGTAGGAAGGTTTTCTTATCTAGAATTTCATTAGTTTCTTGATATTTTTCGCAGGGGAGGTAGGAGGGTAACAGACGTACTTTAAGATCATTTTGGATTTCCACAATCTATTAGGGTGAATAGGACTTTATATTTTGTAATATACTTTTTGCAGTCTATTGCTATCAGTTCCGAACGTCTTATGGCGAATAATTAAAAAAAAATAATTTGCGCAGACTTAGCGCCGGATTTCAACACACTTTGATTTTTGATAAATTTGTTGCTACGAATATAAAATTAATTTGAAGATCTAGATTATTTTTTAAATCATTTACTTTTTTTAACTCTAACGTTTTTGAGGTAGTGCTTAGAATCATACGATCGCGCTTTTTGCGGGTCAATCTCTATTATTTGACTTATACATATTTTGAAAAGATCGAAAAGCGTTTTCACTTTTCAAGAAAAGCTGTTTTTTAGACCACCCTAATCATTCATATATCACCAATTTCCAAATATGCCAAGTCCAGTTGGAACACCCTCTAAGACAAATATTTCCAAGAATTTTATCGTTGAAATTGCAATTGCGAATTCGTCGATTTAATGATTTTGGGTGTGCTGAAGAATAAATGGATCGTAATGAGCCCAACCCAAGTGCAGTGGTTCAGACACATCGGAGGCCAACGAACTTCACCTTCGTGAGATACTACAATGTCATCCTGGGGTTCATTTGAAAATAAAATAAAGGAATTAAGATAGAGGCAGGTGCGTCCTATTTGCTTCAAAGACGCAGACCCACGGGTAATTCTATGCCTAATGATCCATTGCGAGGTGGAATCTGTTGGACCTACCCAACCCCTTCTCATCTGCTCCTAATGACGTTTCGCCGTGTCAAGTAATCACTAACTAAAGATACAATTTTTGGGAGCAACGCCTGCGCTGGGCTATTATTATTAAATTAATTTTGAATAATGAATAGATTCACCTTTCTTATTCCGATCCTTGTTCCGTTCCCATAATTGAACGGTAGACCCATCTTTTTGCTCTGATTCGTAACCTTTACTTCATATATCTACCCACAGGCTAAATGGGTACAGAGTTGTCCAGTTAACACTCATTCCTCTCTATAAAGTTAAGAAGACGTGGCATAGATGTGATTTCTCCCCATTTTATGTCCCACATTATTGAGCAAAACATTTCCATATGAATTAGTTGTTTAAATTAGGCAATGATTTCCTAATTTAATTATTTCTAACATGCTGCAGTTGGAAGACGCTGCATTGAAAGAGAATCCTTTGAAGGTATGTAGTAAGAAAGAAAAGGTTTTGATGCTGTAAGTATTTCAAATAATTTTGAGGTGAAAACTGTTTTTTACATCATTTTTCTTTTCTGACTGAAATATCAAAGATTATTCTTCATAGCACCATTGTTTGAAAAAACGGGTTTAGTTAATGTAAAAAGAAGAATAAACATGGTTAAGGGCTAATGTTATTTTCAAAGCCGCCTTTTCTTTCATAGATCTCGCTGCCACGGTCAATTCCATTTAGTAAATAATAATTTTTTGATGGTAAAAAAATCATAGTGAGAATATATTTTAATAATCGAGGATGTGCTGTATCATTTCTATTTATTTTTGGTTATTGGTTAATTCTACAACAATCTTTGTTTACCATACAAGCGTACGTGAAATTTGCTTAAAATAAAAATGTCTGGATCTTCTGTTTGATAACAAAAGTTTGATTTATTATATTTATACCAAGCAAATGTCGCATAAGCTTTTATTATTAGCAAACAAAATTAATCAGAACTACTTCAATTCTTCAAACTAGAAATATTCTGGATTTTACAGATTGAAGCAAGTTTCTTATCACCTTGTTTGTTTGTTCTAGCCCAGCTTAGGTGGAGATCCACGCATTATCTTCATATATTTGTCTAATTTTTACGCAATTGCGTGAGAAATTAAAATTAATTTAATTATTTAGTTAGAACCGAAGATTTCCAAGATTTTTTCTGGATTATACGGAATACATATGCGTATAATAATTCTTGATAAGGAGTAATAGCAGTGCTTTCTGTAAGAAATATAACATTAGCCTATGTTGTAAGCGTGTCAGTTTCTAAACGCGTTATTGTGTTTACAAGACTTAACAAAACTTGCGAAAGGCAGTAAACCGATATGAAGAGAAGAAATTTAGAAAAATTCTTCGCTATTATATCGCATTGGAGCTAATACAGGATTGAGCAATGTGTGTATGGCGATTGTAGTTTTATCATAATGTGGAGATAATGTGCCTAGAATAAGAGACGCACTTCGAATTTTTACGCACATAAATACTGATCTAACGTTCAAAGATTATTTATATCTTATTATTATTTAATCAGAATTTATGATAATTTCGCAATTGTACATAATATCTTTATTAGGGGTGTTAAAAAAAGAACGCACTTCGAATTTTTATGCACGTAAATACTGCTCTAACGTTAAAAAATTATTTATATCTTATTATTATTATTATTATTTAATCAAAATTTATAGCAATTTCACAATTGTACATAATAATTTTATTAGGAATGTTAAAAAAAGAAGACCGAATTTAAACTTGCATTTTCGATTATTTACCTTTTGGGTTAAAAATGAATCACATGAAATGTGAAATTAATCGGATGATATTTAGAAGTCGCTTTGGCTCATTAAAATGAGATTTCTTTTATCACAAGTTTCTTAACAATAATTTTGTTTAATTATGTGTACTTAAGGAGATGTGTGAAGAAATTAAATACCAAGAAGCATTCATTATGACCAATTTTTCAAAAGCAGTAATTTTACATATTTATGTATATTATTTTTAAGAAGTTAACAATAATTTTAAAACCTTATGATCAAAATACTCATTTTAATGGACTGAAACTCTTATATTGCGTGTAATTTTTCCTTATTATCTGCTTTTTTAGAAAATAATTAATTTTTCGATGAAAACAGGCAAATTTGAGATGATCTTTTAAGTACTATCGGATTTATTTCCCCACCCTGTGCTTCATTTTTCACCCAAATCGAAAACAAATTTCAAATGCAATTTGAAATTCGGTTCCAGTTCTGTTTAAAATCCCTAATATTTATATCATTAGAATGGTCTAAGAAGTGTTATATTAAGTTCTCAAATTTCACATAAATTGCTCTTTTTGGTATCAAAGCAGAATCAAGAAAATATGTATTTAGCGTTCCTGCAATCCAATTTTTTAAGTTTAGTTAAATTAGCCTTATGATTAGAGTTTTTTATTTTGGTGTATTTGGTGTATTTATGTGGTTTTTTTTAAAACAACAAAGTTCGATTGAACATAAAATAATTATTTTTTAAAATCATTTCATTAATGTATTAAAATTTAAAAAAAATAGTTGTTATATTACGAAAAATGTTGGATATAAAGAATTTAACGATACATTTTTTCTTTCCATACACAAATGTAAAAATGTAAAGCTGACTTTATATTGAATGAACAGTAGACATATGACATTTTATTTGGAAATAATATGTCATTTTGTTTGTTCATGACATTTGTGGCTTCTAATAAAGGCATTGAATTTATTAATTTTTGTTCATTACGCTGATATTTTTTAAGGTAGTGCCTATACGTCCGGACACAATCCATGTCCCTATTAAATTTCCCCTTTTTTCAAATCATCTTTTTTGGTAGAGAAGTGCCCCTATTTTCCCTACAATTGAACTGATAAACCATTGTGATTCCTGCAAGTTGGACAAAGATTTTTACTGCTTCCGATTACTCAAAATTTATTTAGAATTTAGCGGAAATTATTAAAGGTATATTGAAAAGTGAGCGTGTAAAGTGTAATATCAACAAAAGAAATCTACACAATTTTGATCATTAATCAAACTTTCTTTCATCAAATATAAATTAATGCTAAGAAGCTTTATATAGGATACATTTTGAATATTATTTATTTCTGTATTTAATATTATCAGGGAAGCAATAGAGAAAGTAGACCACTACTGTGGGGCAGCCCACTATTCGTGTTATTCGCTTTTTTATTAATTTAAGATCGAAAAGAAAGCTATTTTTTCATGAATAATTGTATGCAAAATGAACATGATAAAGATTCACAATTAAAAAGCAAACCTACAAACTATCCCACTTTTCAGCTTATCATAGACAAAAAAAACTCACAAATGAAAAAAGAGAGAGAAAAAAGTAAAAATTCAACCAAAACCAACAAATTTAAACCCTCTTATTCAAAATTATTATTTATAGGAAAATTTCAAGGTCTGATTGATTGATTCTTATGCTAGTTAAAAACCAAACATAATACCTTTAATTAAAAACAGACGTACACATACATATATACTAGGGTGGTCCAAAAATGCGTTCTAAAAATTTTTTTATTCTAGAGAGTCTAGAGGGCATGTCACTCCACCTCCTCCAAAGTTTCCATTTCCGGATAAAATATATTCGTAATTTTTTCTTCCAGATTCAAATATTAACACGCGCCACCGTGCACTTCAAAATTCCGTTTGATTAACATGGAGAATTTTTAGATTTTCAAAAAAATTGAATTCATTCTCTAAGTTTTCATGGAATATCTTTTAGAGATGGAAGAGGAGTGTTTACGAAATTAAACCATACTAATAACTTTTATTTTCAACCACCCTCCACTTCCCCTGAAGAGCCCCAAATATGACGCAAAAATAAAAAAAACTACATTTTTACGTATTATTATTAATTTTTAGCAATTTCAGTCGTCTTTTTTATACAAGTAATCACTAAATGGCAATTTAAATATTTCATATTACTTTATAAACAATATTTTATTGTTGAAACAAATTAAACTTGTTTAAACAAATAATTATTGCTTATTTACAAAAAGATTGAGCCAGAGATGTCCCATTTTTTTCGAACTGGTATCCTATGCTACTTTTTCTTGAATAATTACATGATTTTGATACATTTCTTCTAATTTGAAGACATTTTTATTTGTTTAAACAATCTTTACTTGCTCAAGTAGTAGTAGTAGTATATATATATATATATATATATATGTATATACGAGGTGTGTTCAAAAAATAAGGTGACTTTATGGTTTCCTCAAAAAATATTCATTTATTCATCAATATTTATGTTGTCCCCTTCAAAGTAATCTCCCTCAGATATAATACACTTGTGCCAACGCTTTTTCCAATCATCGAAGCACTTGTGATAATCATTTTGTGGTATAGCCTTGAGTTCTTTCAGCGATGCAGTTTTTATCTCCTCAATCGTTGAAAATCGATGTCCTTTCATGGGTCTCTTCAGTTTTGGGAAAAGAAAAAAGTCACTGGGGGCCAAATCCGGTGAATATAGAGGCTGAGGCATGACTGTGGTGCTGCTTTGGTCAGAAAATCTTTCACAGGCAACGATGAATGAGCGGGTGCATTATCGTGATGCAAAAGCCACGAATTATTTTTCCAAAGTTCCGGACGTTTTTTGCGTATCGCCTCTCGCAAACGGCGCATAACTTGAAGGTAATGCTCCTTATTGACCGTAAGACCTTGTGGTAAGAATTCCTGATGCACTACGCCACGGTAATCAAAGAGGACAGTGAGCAAAACCTTCACATTTGACCGAACTTGACGTGCTTTTTTCGGTCTTGGAGACTCAGGATGCTTCCACTGAGACGATTGGGCTTTAGTTTCAACATCATTATTGACTTCATTCAACATCTCATGAGCGATGGTCATGCGATGGATCTTTTGATCAAAATCAAGCAGTTTTGGAACAAATTTCGTTGACACACGTCTCATGCCCAAAACGTCCGAGAAGATAGCATGACATGAGCCAACCGATATGCCAACATCTTAAGCAACTTCTCTGATGGCAATTCGGCGATTTTTCAACACCATTTCTTCCACTGCTTGAACGTTTTCATCTGTTGTTGACGTGCTGGGACGTCCAGGGCGAGGTTCGTCTTCAACATTCTCTCGGCCTTCTTGGAAAAGCTTGTATCACTTATACACATTTTTCTTACTCAGAATAGACTCACCGTACGCAACTGTCAACATTTCAAGAGTTTTAGAGCACTGAATTCCATTTTTCACATAAAATTTAATGCAAACTCTTTGCTCCATTTTTTCGAAAGAAGAAAATCGCCGAGCACACCAAACCCTTCTAACCTTTTACGCCTCTGCCAGAAAAACAACACGAGCTATATAATCAAAACCGTGAACATATGATCGTGACGAGCGTACCAACACAACAAAACAAAAAATTTAAAACTTGAACGTACGTAGCCCGCGAAAATTGAAAAGTCACCTTACTTTTTGAACACACCTCGTATATACAATTATTTTTCTGAATGTATAGTTTATAGGAAAAATATATGAACCACTTTTTAATTGTTTAAAAATATATAATTTGTTTGAACAATTATTTTTCGAAAAATATTTTTAAAATCGTATTTCCTGAATTAACCATAGTATGGAATGATTTTGAGAAGTAGTAAATTCTGTTAAAACACGCTGTCATTGTTTAAACAATTTTTATTAAACTTTTTATTATATTCATTAAAGAACTTTATACGTGTTGAGTTTCCTTGTTAAATAATTGTTTCATGCTCTTTGGTTCCATACGCTTGATACGAGGGTAGTTCAATAAATCCTTAGAATAAAGTATAAAAACAATTTTTTTTGGGTAAATTTTTTTTTATTTTTCAACATAATCTCCTTGGAGCTCTATA